>NC_086444.1:43068314-43355814 GCF_028390025.1 Pseudophryne corroboree | reverse complement strand
TACATACGACGTTCTCAGGCTAGACTCATTGCGACATTTCCTGTGTGTACACCTGTATATATACACCTTGCAGGTTGCGGAGATACAGTCCCGCACATGTCATTGTTGGCTTATTTGGGGTGTGGCATATTTGTCGATATTCATGTCAACATTAATGATGTTTGGCATGTCGGCATTGACCACATAGACAATCATCATGCGGACAATGATGAACTGTTGACATGATTAGAATGTCAATATAACGTCCCTGGTGGCCTAGCGGTAACTTACCTGGAAAGACAAGTCCGGAGGCTCCAGTGGTGTCTTCCATGTCCTGATGACTTCCGTATGATACGGTGGCACCTCTAGGGGATAGACTAACCTTAACCTATTGTTCCTGCTACGATGTGGGCAGAGCAGGGCGCTGTTGCGGGCACGGTATCACTGCACAATGCGAAGCGGGCCGGCCGGGAAGGGGGAAGCATGGCCCTATTGGAGTCCCTCTTGGGAGCATGTCCAGCACTTATGGAGGTGCTGAGCTTCCTTCAAGCTCTCCCCAGAGTGTGAATCTATGCCACGCGGTGGCGATAAGAAACAGCAACTTATGGCACCAGGCAGGTTTTTTTTAGCGGGGCACTATGATTAGGGCAGGGCACATTTTGCCACTTTAAAATCGGACTGGACATGGTGCCCTGCTAATACAGCCTAGCGTGAGCACTACCAACCCGAAGGTGCGCCCTGTGATGACCCCAACCCCTAAACCCATGACCGCCTAGGAGATGGATCCACTCGCTTAAGAAACAGGAGCTTGGATGCTCCGGGCAGCTCTGCAGCAGCACTTCTGGATACAGGGTGCCTTTCCAGGCACCCTAGAAGATACATGAGGGTGCCGTGGGGCAGCAACGGTGCAGCCCCAAGGCCCAGTGCTATAGCACCACTCTCCCAACCCTAATTATGGTTCTGCCACTAACTGTAACTGCCAGCCTGGTGACTAACCTTGTCTTCCTGACCCGTAGCCAAACCCGAACCCTCCCCTATTGCCCAAGCCTAACCCTCCCATAGCCTTACCCTCCCCCTAGTGTATAACCCTAACAATCCCCTCACATAGCTTAACCCTCCCCCTAGTGTATAACCCTAACAAACCCCTCACATAGCATAACCCTCCCCCTAGTGTATAACCCTAACAATCCCCTCACATAGCCTAACCCTCCCCCTAGTGTATAACCCTAACAATCCCCTCACATAGCCTAACCCTCCCCCTAGTGCATAACCCTAACAATCCCCTCACATAGCTTAACCCTCCCCCTAGTGTATAACCCTAACAATCCCCTCACATAGCCTAACCCTCCCCCTAGTGTATAACCCTAACAATCCCCTCACATAGCTTAACCCTCCCCCTAGTGTATAACCCTAACAATCCCCTCACATAGCCTAACCCTCCCCCTAGTGCATAACCCTAACAATCCCCTCACATAGCATAACCCTCCCCCTAGTGTATAACCCTAACAATCCCCTCACATAGCCTAACCCTCCCCCTAGTGTATAACCCTAACAATCCCCTCACAGAGCATAACCCTCCCCCTAGTGTATAACCCTAACAATCCCCTCACATAGCCTAACCCTCCCCCTAGTGTATAACCCTAACAATCCCCTCACATAGCATAACCCTCCCCCTAGTGTATAACCCTAACAATCCCCTCACATAGCTTAACTCTCCCCCTAGTGTATAACCCTAACAATCACCTCACATAGCTTAACTCTCCCCCTAGTGTATAACCCTAATCCTCCCCTCCCATAGCATAACCCTCCCCCTAGTGTATAACCCTAACAATCCCCTCACATAGCCTAACCCTCCCCCTAGTGTATAACCCTAATCCTCCCCTCCCATAGCATAAACCCTCCCCCTAGTGTATAACCCTAACAATCCCCTCACATAGCCTAACCCTCCCCCTAGTGTATAACCCTAATCCTCCCCTCACATAGCATAACCCTCCCCCTAGTGTATAACCCTAACAATCCCCTCACATAGCCTAACCCTCCCCCTAGTGCATAACCCTAACAAATACAATCCCCTCACATAGCATAACCCTCCCCCTAGTGTATAACCCTAATCCTCCCCTCACATAGCCTAACCCTCCCCCTAGTGTATAACCCTAATCCTCCCCTCACATAGCCTAACCCTCCCCCTAGTGTATAACCCTAACAATCCCCTCACATAGCATAACCCTCCCCCTAGTGTATAACCCTAACAATCCCCTCACATAGCCTAACCCTCCCCCTAGTGCATAACCCTAACAATCCCCTCACATAGCATAACCCTCCCCCTAGTGTATAACCCTAACAATCCCCTCACATAGCCTAACCCTCCCCCTAGTGCATAACTCTAACAATCCCCTCACATAGCATAACCCTCCCCCTAGTGTATAACCCTAACAATCCCCTCACATAGCCTAACCCTCCCCCTAGTGCATAACCCTAACAATCCCCTCACATAGCATAACCCTCCCCCTAGTGTATAACCCTAATCCTCCCCTTCCATAGCATAACCCTCCCCCTAGTGTATAACCAGGGCCGGCGCCACCATTAGGCAGCTTTAGGCAGCTGCCTATGGGCGCCGGCCACTGGAGGGCGGCACCGCACGCTGCAGAGAAATGCGTCATCTATTATTCTGTTATGTGTGCTCCTCGTTTTTCTTATGAGACAAGGAACAGGGATGACCCGCGGCCGCCCATCAATTACCAGCCGGCACTGACGCGTAAGTCACTGTGTACCATTAGCTGCTCTACGTGTAAGCACTCCCCTCTGCAGTTCTCCCCGAGCACTCACCCGCAATAGCACATGGCATTTCCCACCCCACACCGCAACAGCATCTCCCCCCCAATTGCAGCCGTCATTTTCTGTCCCTCCAACCTACTGTTCATGACCACCGCCGCCGCACGCCCCCCCGGAGATTGCCACGCCGCCCCTGTCAGCCGCCACAGGTCGGATCTTCACCGATCCGAGCTGCAGCTCTCCCGGATCCTCGCGGCACTGGCAGGCAAACTCGTAGCCGCCAGCGCCTTATAGAAGACAGAGGAGATCCGGATGGCAAAGCACAGTAGGGAGTAAAGCTCTGACTGCACACCTGATATTGTTTTATACTACTTCTATTGTTTTGTACTACTTGTTTGAGACCTCAGAAGACTATAATGTCGTAAGTCAGGAACTGAGGGGCGCATCAATCGTGGTGTCACACTGGTATATAGAGCATCACACACTGGAAGGAATGTTGCTGTGCACAACAGCTGCTGCAACTTCATGGACCATGAGAGATTTCATGGGCCGCAGTGAGACGGGTCTCCATGTGTCAGGGTTATAGAGATGTTTCATTGGTGGGGAGGAAATTATCTGGGCTTGCATGCCGTGACTGGACCCCGCTGTCATGGTTGGTATTGTTAATGGACACTGCCATGAGGTTTATACAATGAGTGGGCATTGCTTTGTGTTTGCTGTAGCTGTGCTCTGTTGTCTGTTGATGATGTGGCTGCCACTGGGCACTGTTGTGTGTGGATTTGTACTTTGACTGGGCCCTATTTTTTATGTATTTGTACTATGGTTGGGAACTATTGTGTGTATATTTATATATAATATTTGTGCTATGACTGGGCACTACTGTGTGTGTATTTGTGTGATGACAAGGCACTGTTGTTTTGCAGTTGGGCACTGATGTGTAAGTGTTTTCATATGTGACTGGGCACTGTTATGTTGTGAGGGCACTACTGTGTGTGTGTTTGTGTGACTGGGAACTACTGTGTGTGTACTTGCATATGTGGGATGTGGTCACCATGCCAATGCCGGAATCCCAAGCACTCAAAATGCCGTCAGTCTGAATCAGGGCCATAACTACTGTACATGTGTGCCAGGTGTGCCTGGCACACAGCACATTTGACCTGAGGGCGCAACTGCCCGTATTCCCTAAAGTTAGCGGCATTGTAATGAGTCAAATGGACTCATTACAAGCCACCTGTGTGTGCCCACTGCCGGATCAAGGACAGGAGCAGCTTCCAGGGCAGGTGAGAAGGAAGAGAACGGAGGAGGAGGAGGGGGGAGCCGCAGCAGCACACTGTAATTGGTGGCGGCACGTCTGCAGCTGACCCTCTCCTTCCACATAGGCTGGCCGCCACCGCTGTGAATGCTGGGATGTGCTTCCCTCATCCCAGCATTCACAGCGGTGGCGGCCAGCCAATGTGAAAGGAGAGGGACAGCTTCATGCGGTGGCGCCACCAATTACAGTGCGCTGCTGCTGCTCCCTCCCACCCTCCTTCCCTGCCTGGCCGGGATCTGCCAGCAGCTGCACCGAGGAGCCTGACTTCCTTGAGCCAGCGGAGACAGTAAGTATAATCTATTCTGATTATCTGTCTGTCTATCTATCTATCTATCTATCTATCTATCTATCTATCTATCTATCTATCTATCTATCTGTCTGTCTGTCTGTCTGTCTGTCTGTCTGTCTGTCTGTCTGACTGTCTGTCTGTCTGTCTGTCTATCTATCTATCTATCTATCTATCTATCTATCTATCTATCTATCTATCTATCTATCTATCTATCCTGTCTATCTGCCGTAATGTATAAAAAGGGGATGCTGTCTGCCGTAATGTGTAATAAGGGGACGCTGTCTGCCATAATGTGTAAAAAGGGGGATGCTGTCTGCTGTAATGTGTAAAATAGGGGGACACTGTCTTCCATCATGTGTAAAAAGGGGACTGTCTGCCGTAATGTGTAATAAGGGGACACTGTCTGCCATAATGTGTAATAAGGGTACGCTGTCTGCCGTAATGTGTAAGAAGGGGACGCTGTCTGCCGTAATGTGTGAGAAGGGGACGCTGTCTGCTGTAATGTGTAAAAAGGGGAAGCTGTCTGCCGTAATGAGTAAAAGGGGCTCTACCTGGTGTACTGGCACTACTGTGCAGCGTAATTTGAATAATGGAGACCACTGTGCACTGTAATACAAATTGGTATTATTTTGTGGCCACACCCCTTCCCCATGAAGCCATGCCCCTAACTTTTTTTCGTGCACCTACGGCGCGCACTGCCCCTATTTTACATGTGGGGGGGCGCCGATGCCATTTCTTGCACGCAGCGCTAAAGTGTCTAATTACGGCACTGTGGGTGGGTCCGGAACGTATAAGACCTTGCATACACACTTTCACCTGAAGGATTGAGAAGTGGGGGGGGGGGGGGGGGACTGACTGAAGTTTTGCCTAAAGTGCCAAGAAACCTTGCACCGGCCCTGTGTATAACCCTAACAATCCCCTCACATAGCCTAACCCTCCCCCTAGTGCATAACCCTAACAATCCCCTCACATAGTTTAACCCTCCCCCTAGTGTATAACCCTAATCCTCCCCTCCCATAGCATAACCCTCCCCCTAGTGTATAACCCTAACAATCCCCTCACATAGTTTAACCCTCCCCCTAGTGTATAACCCTAATCCTCCCCTCCCATAGCATAACCCTCCCCCTAGTGTATAACCCTAACAATCCCCTCACATAGCTTAACCCTCCCCCTAGTGCATAACCCTAACAATCCCCTCACATAGTTTAACCCTCCCCCTAGTGTATAACCCTAATCCTCCCCTCCCATAGCATAACCCTCCCCCTAGTGTATAACCCTAACAATCCCCTCACATAGCCTAACCCTCGCCCTAGTGCATAACCCTAACAATCCCCTCACATAGCTTAACCCTCCCCCTAGTGTATAACCCTAATCCTCCCCTCCCATAGCATAACCCTCCCCCTAGTGTATAACCCTAACAATCCCCTCACATAGCATAACCCTCCCCCTAGTGTATAACCCTAACAATCCCCTCACATAGCTTTACCCTCCCCCTAGTGCATAACCCTAACAATCCCCTCACATAGTTTAACCCTCCCCCTAGTGTATAACCCTAATCCTCCCCTCCCATAGCATAACCCTCCCCCTAGTGTATAACCCTAACAATCCTCTCACATAGCTTAACCCTCCCCCTAGTGTATAACCCTAATCCTCCCCTCCCATAGCATAACCCTCCCCCTAGTGTATAACCCTAACAATCCCCTCACATAGCTTAACCCTCCCCCTAGTGTATAACCCTAATCCTCCCCTCCCATAGCATAACCCTCCCCCTAGTGTATAACCCTAACAATCCCCTCACATAGCATAACCCTCCCCCTAGTGTATAACCCTAACAATCCCCTCACATAGCTTTACCCTCCCCCTAGTGCATAACCCTAACAATCCCCTCACATAGTTTAACCCTCCCCCTAGTGTATAACCCTAATCCTCCCCTCCCATAGCATAACCCTCCCCCTAGTGTATAACCCTAACAATCCCCTCACATAGCTTAACCCTCCCCCTAGTGTATAACCCTAATCCTCCCCTCCCATAGCATAACCCTCCCCCTAGTGTATAACCCTAACAATCCCCTCACATAGCTTAACCCTCCCCCTAGTGCATAACCCTAACAATCCCCTCACATAGCATAAGCCTCCCCCTAGTGTATAACCCTAATCCTCCCCTCCCATAGCATAACCCTCCCCCTAGTGCATAACCCTAACAATCCCCTCACATAGCTTAACCCTCCCCCTAGTGTATAACCCTAATCCTCCCCTCCCATAGCATAACCCTCCCCCTAGTGCATAATTCTAACAATCCCCTCACATAGCATAACCCTCCCCCTAGTGCATAACCCTAACAATCCTCTCACATAGCTTAACCCTCCCCCTAGTGTATAACCCTAATCCTCCCCTCCCATAGCATAACCCTCCCCCTAGTGCATAATTCTAACAATCCCCTCACATAGCATAACCCTCCCCCTAGTGCATAACCCTAACAATCCCCTCACATAGCTTAACCCTCCCCCTAGTGTATAACCCTAATCCTCCCCTCCCATAGCATAACCCTCCCCCTAGTGCATAATTCTAACATTCCCCCGGAGCCGACCCTTACCAATATGATGCCCTAGGCAAGATTTGGGCTGGTGTCCCCTAGCACCGCCGCTAGTTCTGCTTCTGACCCTGCACCCCTTTCCCAGAACCATCACCCCTCACCCATAGCAGTCCTCATTTTTGGTGCTCCTACCCCCTATATTTTAAATAGGAGCAGTGCGCACATTCGGTGCACAGCCCAAAAAGGGGCGTGTTCTTGCTGGGAAATAGTATCCCCAATTCAAATTACACCAAATATTAGTGCAACTTTATTCACATTTTATCATGCGATAGTGTCCCTTATTCACGTTACATCACACAGTAGTATCACTTTACCTTACATACGTTACTCCTCACAGTAGTGCCCCTTATTCACATTACATCACCCCATATTGCTCTTATTCACATTAGATCACACAGTAGTGCCCTTTCTATACGTTACGCTACATAGTAAAGCACCTTATACACATAATGGCACACATTAGTAATGCCTTTAAATACATAATACCACACAGTAATGCCCCTCACACATGACTAGGGAGGCCAATCCCAGGACGTTTTTTCAATCCCGGGATTCGGGATTGAAAAAAATCTCAATCCCGGGATTCTCGGGATTGAATTGTCCTTCAATTTAAGTATATGTAGGAGGGGGCAGGGGGATTTCAATTTCAAGTTCAGAATTTAAAAACCTGCTCACTAGGTGTAGAGGGGTCCCCGAGGAGCAGAAGCTGCATGTAGTAGCACAGGCATTCGGAGGCTGCAGACAGACCTCCGCTCTCCCCTTAGTGTGCACCCACCTGATCCTGTCATCGAGCAGTGTGGCTTCCTTGTTCCCGACAGGGTGGCCGCATAGTGACGTCATTGGGAACACCAGGGGTGAGATGCCGACAGCACAACTTCCTGCCAGCCTGTGAGGAAGGACAGTGAGGCAGTGGGGCAGAGCAGAGGACGGGGAGTCCCTTACTGCCTGGCTTGCAGCATCTGAGCTGAGTGCTCAGCGCTGCTGGTGGGGAGAGAGGCGGGGCCCGGGGGACTTTACTGCCCAGTATGAGGAGGCAGGACACAGCATAAGAGCCGAGTGCTCAGCTCCGCCGCAGCTATTAGGGAGAGAGGCGGGTCACTTTACTGCCCGGGGCCGGCATGAGAAGGCAGCGCAGCAGATGAGCGGAGTGCTCAGCGAGTCAGCGCTGCCGGGTGGACAGAGGTGGGGAATTGCGCATGCGCAGTGTAATCCCGTAAATCCCGGGATTGGAAGCGCCAATCCCGGGATCCAAATCCCGGTGTTTTTGGGCCAGAATCCCGGGATCCCGCCGATCCCGATCCCGGGTTTGGCCTCCCTACACAAGACACACATTATTAATGTCCTTATAAACATTATGCACCTTACACATTATGCCAACCTTTATTAATGCCGTTATACACATAATGTCCCTTACACATATGTCGCACACTATTGCACAACCAACCCTCTCACACCCACAGCATTCACATGGGCGATAACACTGTGACCTCTGCATCTGCTTGGATACAAATGTGTCCTCATACATCTTGCCTCAATACGCCATGCAGCAGATGCCTGGCGTGAGTCAGCTGGCAGCTCTGCTAACCTCGGGCGTCTTTGTTGCCATCTATGTGGCTAGGATGCACATGCAGCTTTTGCTGATTAAAATGATATCCGGCATGCTTATATTCTGTGTGCAACTGTGACTGTATCTGCATACGAAATGCTATGTTACAGTAATTTCCAGGAATACACTGTAACGTAGCATTTTGTATGCAGATTCAGCCACAATCACACACAGAATATAGGGCCTAATTCAGACTGGATTGCTGCAGCGGCAGCGATCGCAGTCTGAAGCCCTTTGGGGAGTGCGCCTGCGCACCCTGGGTGGCCCAGTGAGATACTAAAAGCATCTCAGGGTTGCGATCGCCTTTGCCTGATTGACAGGCAGAGGCGGTCGCGGGGTGGGAGGGGGTTTGCCAACGGCATTAGTGGGGCCGGGTCCAGACAATGCAGGCGTGTCCGTACCATTGCGGGGGCAGACAGCGGCAACTGCGTGTCATTACACTCAGCCAGTGGCGCACCCAGGGGGGTTTCCGAGCACCCAGAAACCCCCCTCCACCTAAAAAAATATATATATATATATTTTTCCTGCATGAGTATTATTAATGGCTGTCTAGCATCCTCTGCAGCCTGCTATCTTCCTGGTGGCACTTGTAAGTGCTTAATAAAAGTTTACTTTATTTTAATTATAGTACATATACTGTATATCCATGTGCATACATATATACACATGTATATACATACATACATATAAACACACACATATATGATATATATACATGTGTATATATACGTGTACTGTATATATATATATATATATATATATATATATATGTATGCATGTTTAATATGCTATGTATATGTATGTATATATATATATATATATATATATGTATATAGGTGTATATATGGTGTATATATATATATATATATATATATAGTGGATGTAGTGCCCAGCACTCCTGGTCCTATAGTGTATAAATGCCTGGGTGCCCTCCACAGCAATGGGTATAAACAATCAAGGAAAAAATGGCGTCACTCCAGGTCTTAAGGTGGTAAATCTTCAATCGGAAAAATGTAGAAACATCACAAAAAACCAACGTTTCGGGGCCCGTAGCCCCTTTGTCAAGGTGTGTGTAGTGTGAAAAGTGCAACCTGTCTTACCTTTTAAAGACCTGTGCTGTGAGTGAGGGAAGGTGAGGAGGAGCATCGCCCGCGCCGCCGTTGCCGCCGGGCACCGGGTTACTTCCGGCGTCCTGTGGACTATCGTGTCGCACCCTCCGTCCGTCAGCTTCCGGTGTCCCGTGGCTGTTGCGTCACGATCGGGTCCCGGCTTGGTTGCCATGGCAACCCGTGCCGCTCGCCAATGCGCTTGCGCGCCGGGCTCTGCAAAGAAAAGTGACATAGTGCCGTGATATTCGGTGCAGACAATCTAATACAGCGTACTGAATTTCCTAGATATAGACATGGTGAAAACTATACAACTGTAGATGTATCATATGCCATTTTTAAAAAGCCAAGATATTTCCATTTAGAATTATAGGATATTAGGGTTCATCCCATATATTCAAGTCTAGATTGTACATATCATATGTAGTTCTTAGTATCAGTGCAGCGAGGTAAGGAAAGATATAGATAAGGGCAAAAGACTGGAAGGAGAGGAAAGGGAAAAAGGGGAAGGAAAGAGGGGGAGAGTGGGTCGTAAGGGCTACTGAAAAGGGATGTAGAAGGGCAAAGGGGACGTATGAAGCTGAAAAAATATAGAAAAGGTGAGATCAAAGATGTCTTGCACAGATAAGGGTGCCCGGGCTATGTGTGTGGATGACGTTAGATGGAAGAGGAATGTGAGAAACCGGGGGGAGGGGGGGGGGGGGGGGGGGGAAGAAAGGAGGAAGAGGAGGCGAGGGGAAAGAAAAAGAGAGAGAGAGAGACGGTGAGAGAAAGAGAGAGTAGGTCCTCAATAGATTAAGAGCCATAAGGGTCCACATAAAGAAGGTTGGCCCTATCCCATCAGGGGAGGGCTTGGTATAGACCCATAGCCATCACCCACAGTGTCTATATGTCAGGCTATATAAGACTAAAGCTGGATTGCTATCTTGCCAAGGTGTTCCATAGGATCTGCTCGTTCAGTCCATTCGGCTGTATTGTTTCAAGTTTAAATATCCATCGTGCTTCACAGTTCAGCAGCTTCCCATTCCTGTCTCCTCCTCTCATACTTTGGGGTATATGATCTATAATCATGTATTTTAGCGCATTTAGGGGGTGTAGTTTATCCACAAAATGCTGCGCCACTGGTTGTTCAGATTTTCCCGTTCTAATGGCTGCTGTAATTGCGGACCTATGTAGTGCCATCCGTTGCCTCAAATCCCTGGTGGTCTTCCCCACATATCCTAGCCCACAGCTTTAGTCTTATATAGCCTGACATATAGACACTGTGGGTGATGGCTATTGGTCTATACTAAGCCCTCCCCTGATGGGATAGGGCCAACCTTCTTTATGTGGACCCTTATGGCTCTTAATCTATTGAGGACCTACTCTCTCTTTCTATCACCATCCCTCTCTCTTTTTCTTTCCCCTCGCCTCCTCTCCCTCCTTTCTTCCCCCCCCCTCCCCCCCCCCCTCCCCCCCCCCTCCCCCCGGTTTCTCACATTCCTCTTCCATCTAACGTCATCCACACACATAGCCCGGGCACCCTTATCTGTGCAAGACATCTTTGATCTCACCTTTTCTATATTTTTTCAGCTTCATACGTCCCCTTTGCCCTACTACATCCCTTTTCGGTAGCCCTTACGACCCACTCTCCCCCTCTTTCCTTCCCCTTTTTCCCTTTCCTCTTCTTCTAGTCTTTTGCCCTTATCTATATCTTTCCTTACCTCGCTGCACTGATACTAAGAACCACATATGATATGTACAATCTAGAATTGAATATATGGGATGAACCCTAATATCCTATAATTCTAAATGGAAATATCTTGGCTTTTTAAAAATGGCATATGATACATCTACAGTTGTATAGTTTTCACCATGTCTATATCTAGGAAATTCAGTACGCTGTATTAGATTGTCTGCACCAAATATCACGGCACTATGTCACTTTTCTTTGCAGAGCCCGGCGCGCAAGCGCATTGGCGAGCGGCACGGGTTGCCATGGCAACCAAGCCGGGACCCGATCGTGACGCAACAGCCACGGGACACCGGAAGCTGACGGACGGAGAGTGCGACACGATAGTCCACAGGACGCCGGAAGTAACCCGGTGCCCGGCGGCGCGGGCGATGCTCCTCCTCACCTTCCCTCACTCACAGCACAGGTCTTTAAAAGGTAAGACAGGTTGCACTTTTCACACTACACACACCTTGACAAAGGGGCTACGGGCCCCGAAACGTTGGTTTTTTGTGATGTTTCTACATTTTTCTGATTGAAGATTTACCACCTTAAGACCTGGAGTGACGCCATTTTTTCCTTGATTGTATATATATATATATATATATATATATATATATATATATATATATATATAGTCGTATAGCCTGCCGCACACAGTATCGTCCATATTAGGAGTGCTGGGTACATAATATGTTATAATAGTCCCAAGGAAAAGAAACCAGCACCTCCAAATTACTGCATAATAAAATCTTTATCAAAAGTAAGATCTTAAAAACACCAGAGGCAAGAAACATTGGATAAAGCACATGGGGTGTCAAAAAAACTGCATAATATCATATCACCATTTCAAAGTGGTAAGTAGTGCAAGCCTCCAGCGACAGACAGGTGGGTCGACAGCTGTTTCGGTGCTCAAAGGCACCTTCCTCATGGACAGTCAACCTGTTGTGCAAGTGTGTCTCTTATACCCGCCAGAAACGAGTGAAATATGCTCACCTAATTGAAGACAGGGCGCAGCTGTGTCCATCCAGCATCATCACCGCCGCGTCCGTCACCGGAAGTGACACTCGTCAACATCCGGCCGGATCCTGCAGGAGGATGATGTGCTGGGGAACCGCCGTGTCCACAACCGGAAGTGACGCTTGTCAACATCCGGCCAGATCTAGCAGTTTACACACCCATGGCATTTGAAAACACCCAACTTGGGTTGTAGCCAACATTTAGATCTGATCGGACCAATGTTTAGTATGTTTGGGTGTGTCTAACATATCTGCCAGTACATAGAGTATTGTAATCTAGTTGCTCTGGGGCATTAATTAATTAATTATTTATTATGACATTGCCCATTTCCATATACCATGTTTTTTTGCTGTCATGGTAACGTATTATGTTGTCTGGGCGGTTACATGGCTGACATGGGGGCGGAGTCATGGAACCTACATTTCCAGTTTAGTGGAGTGTTGGGTCACATGACCGGCTCTCCGGCCGTGTTACACTGTTGCTAGATCTGGCCGGATGTTGACAAGCGTCACTTCCGGTTGTGGACACGGCGGTTCCCCAGCACATCATTCTCCTGCAGGATCCGGCCGGATGTTGACGAGTGTCACTTCCGGTGACGGACGCGGCGGTGATGATGCTGGATGGACACAGCTGCGCCCTGTCTTCAATTAGGTGAGCATATTTCACTCGTTTCTGGCGGGTATAAGAGACACACTTGCACAACAGGTTGACTGTCCGTGAGGAAGGTGCCTTTGAGCACCGAAACAGCTGTCGACCCACCTGTCTGTCGCTGGAGGCTTGCACTACTTACCACTTTGAAATGGTGATATGATATTATGCAGTTTTTTTGACACCCCATGTGCTTTATCCAATGTTTCTTGCCTCTGGTGTTTTTAAGATCTTACTTTTGATAAAGATTTTATTATGCAGTAATTTGGAGGTGCTGGTTTCTTTTCCTTGGGACTATATATATATATACACACACACACACACACACACACACACACACACACACACACACACACACACACACACACACACACACACACACACACACATACTAGTTTTACGGACCCAGCATATGCTGGGTCACCTCAGTCCCCAGTCTAGTGATGTGCACCGGACATTTTTCGGGTTTTGTGTTTTGGTTTTGGATTCGGTTCCGCGGCCGTGTTTTGGATTCGGACGTGTTTTGGCAAAACCTCCCTGAAATTATTTTGTCGGATTCGGGTGTTTTTTTACAAAACCCACTCAAAAACAGCTTAAATCATAGAATTTGGGGGTCATTTTGATCCCATAGTATTATTAACCTTAATAACCATAATTTCCACTCATTTCCAGTCTATTCTGAACACCTCACACCTCACAATATTATTTTTAGTCCTAAAATTTGCACCGAGGTTGCTGGATGACTAAGCTAAGCGACCCAAGTGGCCGACACAAACACCTGGCCCATCTAGGAGTGGCACTGCAGTGTCAGACAGGATGGCACTTCACAAGAGTAGTCCCCAAACAGCACATGATGCAAAGAAAAAAAGAGGCGCAATGAGGTAGCTGTGTGACTAAGCTAAGCGACCCAAGTGGCCGACACAAATACCTGGCCCATCTAGGAGTGGCACTGCAGTGTCAGACAGGATGGCAATTCATAAAAATAGTCCCCAAACAGCACATGATGCAAAGAAAAAGAGAGGCGCAATGAGGTAGCTGTGTGACTAAGCTAAGCGACCCAAGTGGCCGACACAAACACCTGGCCCATCTAGGAGTGGCACTGCAGTTTTCTAGCGAGAGGATGAGTGCTTCCATCCTCATGTGAAGCTGAACCACTAGCCATGAACATAGGCCAGGGCCTCAGCCGTTCCTTGCCACTCCGTGTCGTAAATGGCATATTGGCAAGTTTACGCTTCTCCTCAGACGCTTTTAATTTTGATTTTTGGGTCATTTTACTGAACTTTTGTTTTTTGGATTTTACATGCTCTCTACTATGACATTGGGCATCGGCCTTGGCAGACGACGTTGATGGTATTTCATCGTCTCGGCCATGACTAGTGGCAGCAGCTTCAGCACGAGGTGGAAGTGGATCTTGATCTTTCCCTATTTTACCCTCCACATTTTTGTTCTCCATTTTTTAATGTGTGGAATTATATGCCAGTATCAATAGCAATGGCCTACTACTATATATACTGCGCACAACTGAAATGCACCACAGGTATGGATGGATAGTATACTTGACGACACAGAGGTAGGTAGAGCAGTGGCCTACTGTACCGTACTGCTATATATTATACACTGGTGGTCAGCAAACTGTGCAAAACTGAAATGCACCACAGGTATGGATGGATAGTATACTTGACGATACAGAGGTAGGTAGAGCAGTGGCCTTCTGTACCGTACTGCTATATATTATATACTGGTGGCCAGCAAACTGTGCAAAACTGAAATGCACCACAGGTATGGATGGATAGTATACTTGACGACACAGAGGTAGGTAGAGCAGTGGCCTAATGTACCGTACTGCTATATATTATATACTGGTGGTCAGCAAACTGTGTAAAACTGAAATGCACCACAGGTATGGATGGATAGTATACTTGACGACACAGAGGTAGGTAGAGCAGTTGCCTACTGTACCGTACTGCTATATATTATATACTGGTGGTCAGCAAAATTATGCACTGTACTACTACTATATACTACAATGCAGCACAGATATGGAGCGTTTTTCAGGCAGAGAACGTATAATACTGGTGGTCACTGGTCACTGGTCAGCAAAACTCTGCACTGTACTCCTCCTATATAATACTGGTGGTCCCCAGTCCCCACAATAAAGCAGTGTGAGCACAGATATATGCAGCACACTGAGCACAGATATGGAGCGTTTTTCAGGCAGAGAACGTATAATACTGGTGGTCACTGGTCAGCAAAACTCTGCACTGTACTCCTCCTATATAATACTGGTGGTCCCCAGTCCCCACAATAAAGCAGTGTGAGCACAGATATATGCAGCAAACTGAGCACAGATATGGAGCGTTTTTCAGGCAGAGAACGTATAATACTAGTGGTCACTGGTCAGCAAAACTCTGCACTGTACTCCTCCTATATAATACTGCTGGTCCCCAGTCCCCACAATAAAGCAGTGTGAGCACAGATATATGCAGCACACTGAGCACAGATATGGAGCGTTTTTCAGTCAAAGAACGTATAATACTGGTGGTCACTGGTCAGCAAAATTCTGCACTGTACTCCCCCTATATAATACTGCTGGTCCCCAGTCCCCACAATAAAGCAGTGTGAGCACAGATATATGCAGCACACTAAGCAGAGATATGGAGCGTTTTTCAGGCAAAGAACGTATAATACTGGTGGTCACTGGTCAGCAAAACTCTGCACTGTACTCCTCCTATATAATACTGCTGGTCCTCAGTCCCCACAATAAAGCAGTGAGCACAGATATTTGCAGCCACCTGAATAAAACTGAGAGGACGCCAGCCACGTCCTCTCACTATCATTTCCAATGCACGAGTGAAAAATGGCGGCGACGCGCGGCTCCTTATATAGAATCCGAATCTCGCGAGAATCCGACAGCGGGATGATGACATTTGGGCGCGCTCGGGTTAACCGAGGAAGGCGGGAAGATTCGAATCTGCCTCGGAACCGTGTAAAATGGGTGAAGTTCGGGGGAGTTCGGATTCCGAGGAACCGAACCCGCTCATCACTAGTCCCCACCCCTGTGATTGGCTCCACCCAGTTCTGGAAACCCCCCCATGCAAATCCTGCGTTTGCCACTGACAGCCACTGCTATCCAGGACACGGCAGGGTAGCGCCTGCCAGCGCAGCTAGGCTGCGCAGGCAGGGAGCTACTCGGCGGGTGCAAAAGCATCGCCGTGATCTGAATCACCCCCATAGGCATGCCGCATATCATATTAATCAGCAGAAGCTGCTTGTGCACCTAGGCATACCAAATGCCCTAGGCATTTGCCTAGTTTGTCTATGCCTAGATCCTGCTCTGCATTCTCCTCTCATAGCCTAAACCAGGCATTTTCAACTAGTGTGCCGTAACCGGTTGTGAGGTGTGCCACAGAGCCAGAGCCGCTAACCTACCTTCAAAACAAACTGTGAGCCCGGGCAGCGCTGGGATCCTCTGGGAAGCTCATGCATGGGCCTTGATCTGTGCCATGGAGACGTGTGCGGCGATGACATCGTAGGTCATGCACGCATCCCACAAGCCAGGCAGCCCGCCCATGCTTCTGTATCCTCATCCAATCCTGCCCTTCCGCCCGCCACCTTCCCGCATCCACACCTGCCCCCTCCACCCCACCCATCCAGGCCGTATGCATGTACCTTCCCCTGCCTGCCCGCTGCACTGGTAGCAACCCCCGCCACTGAGGGACAGACAGGGAGGAGGACACATGACGGTAGGGGCTAATATTTGTGGGGTATAATGTATGTTGGGGGGGCAATGTAACTTATGTGGGGAGCAATGTATGTGGGGGGGGCAATGTAACTTATGTGGGGAGGAATATATTGTATGTAGCTAGCAATGTAATTTATATGGGGAACAAAATGATTTATGAGGGGTGCAATGTAATTGTTTTTCTATAGGGAATAATGTAATTGTTTTTTCAGTGGAGGCAAATGTGTGTGTGGGGCTTTTATGTACTCTGTGGGCCAATGTGTGTGTTTTTTGTTCCTGTGGGGGACTGATGGTGTGCCTTGGCAATTGAAAAATATTGTTTGGTGTGCCGTGAGTCAAAAAAATAAGAATTTACTTACCGATAATTCTATTTCTCGGAGTCCGTAGTGGATGCTGGGGTTCCTGAAAGGACCATGGGGAATAGCGGCTCCGCAGGAGACAGGGCACAAAAAAGTAAAGCTTTAGGATCAGGTGGTGTGCACTGGCTCCTCCCCCTATGACCCTCCTCCAAGCCAGTTAGGTACTGTGCCCGGACGAGCGTACACAATAAGGGAGGAATTTTGAATCCCGGGTAAGACTCATACCAGCCACACCAATCACACCGTACAACTTGTGATCTAAACCCAGTTAACAGTATGATAACAGCGGAGCCTCTGAAAAGATGGCTCACAACAATAATAACCCGATTTTTGTAACTATGTACAAGTATTGCAGATAATCCGCACTTGGGATGGGCGCCCAGCATCCACTACGGACTCCGAGAAATAGAATTATCGGTAAGTAAATTCTTATTTTCTCTATCGTCCTAGTGGATGCTGGGGTTCCTGAAAGGACCATGGGGATTATACCAAAGCTCCCAAACGGGCGGGAGAGTGCGGATGACTCTGCAGCACCGAATGAGAGAACTCCAGGTCCTCTTTTGCCAGGATATCAAATTTGTAGAAATTTACAAACGTGTTCTCCCCTGACCACGTAGCTGCTCGGCAGAGTTGTAATGCTGAGACCTCTCGGGCAGCCGCCCAAGATGAGCCCACCTTCCTTGTGGAATGGGCCTTAACCGATTTAGACTGTGGCAGGCCTGCCTCAGAATGTGCAAGTTGAATTGTGTTACAAATCCAACGAGCAATCGACTGCTTAGAAGCAGGCGCACCCAACTTGTTGGGTGCATACAGTATAAACAGCGAGTCAGATTTTCTGACTCCAGCTGTCCTGGAACATATTTTCAGGGCCCTGACAACTTCTAGCAACTTGGAGTCCTCCAAGTCCCTAGTAGGTGCAAGGCACCACAATAAGCTGGTTCAGGTGAAACACTGACACCACCTTAGGGAGAGAACTGGGGACGAGTCCGCAGCTCTGCCCTGTCCGAATGGACTAACAGATATGGGCTTTTTTGAGAAAAAACCACCAATTTGACACTCGCCTGGTCCAGGCCAGGGCCAAGAGCATGGTCACTTTTTATTGGAGATGCTTCAAATCCACATATTTGACTGGTTTTAAACCAATGTGATTTGAGGAATCCCAGAACTACGTTGAGATCCCACAGTGCCACTGGAGGCACAAAAAAGGGTTTTGTATATGCAATACTCCCTTGACAAACTTCTGGACTTCAGGAACTGAAGCCAATTCTTTCTGGAAGAAAATTTACAGAGCCGAATTTGAACCTTAATGGACCCCAATTTGAGGCCCATAGACACTCCTGTTTGCAGGAAATGCAGGAAACGACCGAGTTGAAATTTCTTTGTGGGGCCTTCCTGGCCTCACACCACGCAACATATTTTCGCCACACGTGGTGATAATGTTGTGCGGTCACCTCCTTTCTGGCTTTGACCAGGGTAGGAATGACCTCTTCCGGAATGCCTTTTTTCCCTTAGGATCCGGCTTTCCATCTCCATGCCGACAAACGCAGCTGCGGTAAGTCTTGGAACAGACATGGTACTTGCTGAAGCAAGTCCCTTCTTAGCGACAGAGGCCATAAGACCTCTGTAAGCATCTCTTGAAGTTCCGGGTACCAAGTCCTCCTTGGCCAATCCGGAGCCATGAGTATAGTTCTCACTCCTCTACGTCTTATAATTCTCAGCACCTTAGGTATGAGAAGCAGAGGAGGGAACACATACACCGACTGGTACACCCACGGTGTTACCAGAACGTCCACATCTATTGCCTGAGGGTCTCTTGACCTGGCGCAATACCTGTCCCGTTTTTTGTTCAGACGGGACGCCATCATGTCCACCTTTGGTATTTCCCAACGGTTTACAATCATGTGGAAAAAACTTCTCAATGAAGTTTCCACTCTCCCGGGTGGAGGTCGTGCTGAGGAAGTCTGCTTCCCAGTTTCCATTCCCGGGATGAAAAACTGCTGACAGTGTTATCACATGATTTTCCGCCCAGCGAAAAGTCCTTGCAGTTTCTGCCATTGCCCTCCTGCTTCTTGTGTCGCCCTGTCTGTTTACGTGGGCGACTGCCGTGATGTTTTTCCCACTGGATCAATACCGGCTGACCTTGAAGCAGAGGTCTTGCTAAGCTTAGAGCATTATAAATTTACCCTTAGCTCCAGTATATTTATGTGGAGAAAAGTCTCCATACTTGATCACACTCCCTGGAAATTTTTCCCTTGTGTGACTGCTCCCCAGCCTCTCAGGCTGGGCTCCGTGGTTACCAGCATCCAATCCTGAATGCCGAATCTGCGGCCCTCTAGAAGATGAGCACTCTATAACCACCACAGGAGAGACACCCTTGTCCTTGGATATTGGGTTATCCGCTGATGCATCTGAAGATGCGATCCGGACCATTTGTCCAGCAGATCCCACTGAAAAGTTCTTACGTGAAATCTGCCGAATGGAATTGCTTCGTAGGAAGCCACCATTTTTACCAGGACCCTTGTGCAATGATGCACTGTTTTTAGGAGGTTCCTGACTTGCTCGGATAACTCCCTGGCTTTCTCTTCCGGGAGAAACACCTTTTTCTGGACTGTGTCCAGAATCATCCCTAGGCACAGCAGACGTGTCGTCGGGATCAGCTGCGATTTTGGAATATTTAGAATCCACCCGTGCTGATTGTAGCAGTATCCGAGATAGTGCTACTCCGACCTCCAACTGTTCCCTGGACTATGCCCCTATCAGGAGATCGTCCAAGTAAGGGATAATTTAGACGCCTTTTCTTCGAAGAAGAATCATCAATTCGGCCATTACCTTGGTAAAGACCCCGGGGTGCCGTGGACAATCCAAACGGCAGCGTCTGAAACTGATAGTGACAGTTCTGCACCACGAACCTGAGGTACCCTTAGTGAGAAGGGCAAATTTGGGACATAGAGGTAAGCATCCCTGATGTCCCGGGACACTATATAGTCCCCTTCTTCCTGGTTCGTTATCACTGCTCTGAGTGACTTCATCTTAAATTGAACCTTTGTAAGTGTTCAAAAAAAAATTTTTAGAATAAGTCTCACCTAGCCTTCTGGCTTCAGTACCACAATATAGTGTGGAATAATACCCCTTTTCTGTAGTAGGAGGGGTAATTTAATTGTCACCTGCTGGGAATACAGCTTGTGAATTTTTTCCCATACTACCTCCTTGTCGGAGGGAGACTTGGTAAAGCAGACTTCAGGAGCCTGCGAAGGGGAAACGTCTCGACATTCCCATCTGTACCCCCGGGATACTACTTGTAGGATCCAGGGGTCCTGTACGGTCTCAGCGCCATGCTGAGAACTTGTCAGACGCGGTGAAACGCTTCTGTTCCTGGGAATAGGCTGCCTGCTGCAGTCTTCTTCCCTTTCCTCTATCCCTGGGCAGATATGATCTTATAGGGACGAGAGGACTGAGGCTGAAAAGACGGTGTCTTTTTCTGCAGAGATGTGACTTAGGGTAAAAAACTGTGGATTTTCCAGCAGTTGCCGTGACCACCAGGTCCGATGGACCGACCCCAAACAAGTCCTCTTCCTTTATACGGCCATACCGTGCCGTTTGGAATCTGCATCACCTGACCACTGTCGTGTCCATAACATCTTCTGGCAGTTATGGACATCGCGTTTATTCATGATGCCAGAGTGCAAATATCCCTCTGTGCATCTCGCATATATAGAAATTCTCTATAGTCAATAAAATACTGTCCCTGTCAAGGGTATCAATATTTTTAGTCAGGGAATCCGACCAAGCCACCCTAGCTCTGCACATCCAGGCTGAGGCGATCGCTGGCCGCAGTATAACACCAGTATGTGTGTATATACTTTTTATTATATTTTCCAGCCTTGTCAGCTGGTCCTTGAGGACGGCCCTATCTATAGACGGTACCGCCACTTGTTTTGATAAGCGTGTGAGCGCCTTATCCACCTTAAGGGGTGTTTCCCAACGCGCCCTAACTTCTGGCGGGAAAGGGTATACCGCCCATAATTTTCTATCGGGGGGAACCCACGCATCATCACACACTTTATTTAATTTATCTGATTCAGGAAAAACTATGGTAGTTTTTTCACATCCCACATAATACCCTCTTTTGTGGTACTTGTAGTATCAGAAATACGTAACACCTCCTTCATTGCCTTTAACGTGTGGCCCTAATAAGGAATACGTTTGTTTATTCACGGTCGACACTGGATTCAGTGTCCCTGTCTGTGTCTGTGTCGACCGACTAAAGTAAACGGGCGTTTTAAAACCCTTGACGGTGTTTTTGAGACGTCTGGACCGTACTAATTGTTTGTCGGCCGTCTCATGTCGTCAACCGACCTTGCAGCGTGTTGACATTATCACGTAATTTCCTAAATAAGCCATCCATTCCGGTGTCGACTCCCTAGAGAGTGACATCACCATTACAGGCAATTGCTCCGCCTCCTCACCAACATCGTCCTCCTACCTGTCGACACACACGTACCGACACACAGCACACACACAGGGAATGCTCTGATAGAGGACAGGACCCACTAGCCCTTTGGAGAGACAGAGGGAGAGTTTGCCAGCACACACCAAAAACGCTATAATTATATAGGGACAACCTTATATAAGTGTTTTCCCTTATAGCATCTTAATATATATATAAGCATATCGCCAAATTAGTGCCCCCCCTCTCTGTTTTAACCCTGTTTCTGTAGTGCAGTGCAGGGGAGAGCCTGGGAGCCTTCCCTCCAGCCTTTCTGTGAGGGAAAATGGCGCTGTGTGCTGAGGAGATAGGCCCCGCCCCTTTTTCGGCGGCCTCGTCTCCCGCTCTTAACGGATTCTGGCAGGGGTTAAATATCTCCATATAGCCTCCGGAGGCTATATGTGAGGTATTTTTAGCCAAAATAGGTATTCATTTGCCTCCCAGGGCGCCCCCCTCCCAGCGCCCTGCACCCTCAGTGACTGCCGTGTGAAGTGTGCTGAGAGGAAAATGGCGCACAGCTGCAGTGCTGTGCGCTACCTTTAGAAGACTGAGGAGTCTTCTGCCGCCGATTCTGGACCTCTTCTTACTTCAGCATCTGCAAGGGGGCCGGCGGCAAGGCTCCGGTGACCATCCAGGCTGTACCTGTGATCGTCCCTCTGGAGCTGATGTCCAGTAGCCAAGAAGCCAATCCATCCTGCACGCAGGTGAGTTCACTTCTTCTCCCCTAAGTCCCTCGTTGCAGTGATCCTGTTGCCAGCAGGACTCACTGTAAAATAAAAAACCTAAGCTAAACTTTCCTAAGCAGCTCTTTAGGAGAGCCACCTAGATTGCACCCTTCTCGGCCGGGCACAAAAATCTAACTGGCTTGGAGGAGGGTCATAGGGGGAGGAGCCAGTGCACACCACCTGATCCTAAAGCTTTACTTTTTTGTGCCCTGTCTCCTGCGGAGCCGCTATTCCCCATGGTCCTTTCAGGAACCCCAGCATCCACTAGGACGATAGAGAAAGGTTGAAAATCACTGGCCTAAACCTACCCTCCCACTAGTGCCTAACCCTAACCCTCCCTTAGCCTAACTCTCCCCCTAGTGCCTAACTCTAACCCTTCCCTCCTATAGCCTGACCCTATCCCTCCCATAGCCTAAACATACCTCTCATAGCCTAACCCTCCCCCTAGTGCTCAACCTTATCCCTCCCCTCCTATAGCCTGACCCTAACCCTTCCATAGCCTAACCATCCCTCTCATAGCCTAACCCTCCCCCTAGTGCTCAACCTTATCCCTCCCCTCCTATAGCCTAACCCTCCCCCTAGTGCCCAACCCTATCCGTCCCCACCTATAGCCTAACCCTCCTCCTATTGCCTAACATAAACTTCCCCCTCCCCTCTTATAGCCTAACTTTCCCCCAATGCCTAACCCTAACCCTTACCTCCCATTGCCTAACCCTGTCCATGCAGAATATTGGCATTTCACATGTCAGTATTCCACATATCAACAGAGTGAACATTCTGGCATTCTGCAGATGCTGACATGATCAAGGTTGACATCATAACTGTCGACATTGGCGTTGACATAATAAACGTTGACATTATAACTACATCCCCTTATTTTGAAGGTTGTCCGCACTGATGAGGAGGAAGAAGAAGGACGCTGCCTGCACAGCTGCAATAAAAAGAATTTTGGAAATTAAGAACAAGAATAACCGTCTCTCCCCATTCTCATGCCTCCTAACTAACCCCAGTCCGGGTAATGCTCCCATTCCGTCGCGCAGCATAAAGCGCACATAAAGTCAACTGAAAGAAATTTATGGTTATGTTAATTCTAAGCCGCGTTCGCTCTTTTCCACAACAATCCAAGTTCCCTCTTAAAGTAGAAATGCAGGAGTCAGCTTTTTTCTCCCCCCCCCCAAAAAAAAAGTTTCAGGAGATAAAATACAACATTTTAGAATAAACATAATTAGTCTTAAAATGGCGAAATAAAGTTTATGTACGTAAGTGAAAACTCAATCAGTAAACACAACAGATGACGTCCTTTGGTTTTACAGTCAGATCTCTAATTATACGTTCTGCAGATGTTTTCCTTGGTATTTATTAAGTAGTCGTGAAAGCTTGTGACTTATGGTTACATTTGCATTGAATGATCGCTTCCTGCTGTATATTGGAGGTCATTCCGAGTTGTTCGCTCGCAAGGCGATTTTAGCAGTATTGCACACGCTAAGCCGCCGCCTACTGGGAGTGAATCTTAGCTTCTTAAAATTGTGAACGATGTATTCGCAATATTGCGATTATAAGCTTCTTAGCAGTTTCAGAGTAGCTTCTGACTTACTCGGCATCTGCGATCAGTTCAGTGCTTGTCGTTCCTGGTTTGACGTCACAAACACACCCAGCGTTCGCCCAGACACTCCCCCGTTTCTCCAGCCACTCCCGCGTTTTTTCCGGAAACGGTAGCGTTTTTTCCCACACGCCCTTAAAACGGCCTGTTTCCACCCAGTAACACCCATTTCCTGTCAATCACACTACGATCGCCGGAGCAAAGAAAAAGCCGTGAGTAAAAAAACTATCTTCATAGCAAAATTACTTGGCGCAGTCGCAGTGCGGATATTGCGCATGCGCACTAAGCGGAAAATCGCTGCGATGCGAAGAAATTTACCGAGCGAACGACTCGGAATGAGGGCCTTTGTGTGATGGCTACTAGAGCATTTCTATGTTATAGGGACAGGGAGAACATCATCTGAAACTTATACCCCTTTTCCACTAGCTCAGATAACACGGGTAAATGCACGGAGGCGCGCAATTACCCGTGTTTTTTGCTAGTGGAAACGGCTCCCT
Source organism: Pseudophryne corroboree (assembly GCF_028390025.1). Lineage (NCBI taxonomy): Eukaryota > Metazoa > Chordata > Amphibia > Anura > Myobatrachidae > Pseudophryne > Pseudophryne corroboree. The sequence continues at coordinate 43,331,370 of NC_086444.1, read as the reverse complement.
GAGGAAAAACCCGGATCAAGTAACTCGGGAATCCTACCCAGGTAGCTACCTGGGTAGGACACGGGAATGATCCGGGTAAGGTGTAGTGTAAACGGAGGCCGTGTTGATGCGACATGGCTTCCATTTACACTGTATGGAAGGGCGGCGCTGGGAGATCATGTGATCTCCCAGCGCCGCCCCTGTCGCGTCACCAACCCGGCAATATACTGGGATGGTGACTGCTGATGGAAAAGGGGCCGATGCGGGTTCACAGCCGGGTAGCACCCATGTCAGGTTCCCGGCTGCGACCCACATCGTAGATGGAAAAGGGGTATTAGGAAGCAGAGGGTCTGAGACATGGCAGGAAGTAACAAATGTATTTACTAAGCCTTAGATGGAGATAAAGTGGCTGGAGATAAAGTACCAACCAATCAGCTCCTAACTGTCATTTGTCAAACCCAGCCTGTGACATGGCAGTTAGGAGCTGATTGGCTGGTACTTTATCTCCTTCCACTCTATCTACATCCAAGGCTTAGTAAATAGACCCCATCATTTCTTCTTGCTTATAACTGAAAAGTCAAACACTGTAGTGACACATAAGTGATATAGCAAAAGTTATTATTATACTATATCTATACATATAATAAAGGTTGTGTCTGTATATAGCAATTTTTTTTTTGAATATACTTCTAGGGACTGTTTATGGAGATGAAGACATATTTAGTCAGAATGTTTGTCTGTCTGTCTGTTTGTTTGTTGGCGTTTTCACTATTGTATAGCTTAGTGACCTAGAAAGAAACTGATGATCTCGATGTGACATTACAGAGTGGAGCAGTAAAGGAAAAACCAGACGCTTGACACTCGGCGCACTGAAAGTTGGTGTTCTGAACTTCCAATCATGGTCGGTTCTACACCTTGTGGCGCCCAGTGCAAAACTTTCCACAAGGCGCCCCAGCGGCGAAACAGTGCGTGCCCAAAAATAGGGGCATGGCTTCACAGGGGAGGGGGCGTAGCCACAGTTATGCCCCCAGATTTGCCCCAAGTAGTTGTGCCCCCTAGTTGATTTGCCACCAGTAGATTTCCCCCCCAGTTGATTTGCCCCCAGTAGATTTCCCCCCCAGTTGATTTGCCCCCAGTAGATTTCCCCCCCAGTTGATTTGCCCCCAGTAGCTGTGCCCCCATTAGTTGTGCCCCGTCGCTTGTTGATTTGCCCCCAGTAGTTGTGCCCTCTGTTGCTGTGCCCCCTGTTGCTTTGCCCCCAGTAGATTTGCCCCAGTAGTTGTGCCCCCTGTTGCTTTGCCCCCAGTAGTTGTGCCCTCTGTTGCTGTGCCCTCTGTTGCTGTGCCCCCTGTTGCTGTGCCCCCTGTTGCTTTGCCTCCAGTAGATTTGCCCCAGTAGTTGTGCCCCCTGTTGCTTTGCCCCCAGTAGTTGTGTCTTCTGTAGTTGTGCCCTCTGCTGCTGTGCCCCCTGTAGTTGTGCCCTCTGCTGCTGTGCCCCCTGTAGTTGTGCCCTCTGCTGCTGTGCCCCCTGTAGTTGTGCCCTCTGCTGCTGAGCCCTCTGTAGTTGTGCCCTCTGCTGCTGTGCCCCCTGTAGTTGTGCCCTCTGCTGCTGAGCACTCTGTAGTTGTGCCCTCTGCTGCTGTGCCCCCTGCCGCTGTCAAACACACACACAAAAAACCCCCCAATACTTACCACTGCCCCGCTCCTGCTTCCCGACTGCCGCTGCTGCTGCTCCGTCTCTGGCCTCCCGCGGCTCCTTTCTATGGGAGAGACGTCATGACGTCTCTCCCATAGCAGCGCCGCACAGACACTAGAGGTCAATAATGACCTCTAGTGTCTGTCACTGGAGCCGGCTGCAGCGGACGCCCACACAGCCCACGGCGTCCGCTGCAGCCGGGGAGCGGGGTGCGGGTAGGCGGCGGCGCCTGCAGGGTGACTGCGTCCGCGCCCTTAGGCTGCAGCTCCCTGGGCGCAGGCACTGCTTGGCTTGCCCGCACGAAGAACCGCTCCTGCTTCCGATCATGCTTCTGCGGAACTTGACTCCGCCCCAGTTATGAGATCTCAGGACCAGCTGCTTCTCCCAAGGGCAGCTTTATGTGGCATGCTCATGAGTTAGTAGTCCCAAGCATCTTTTTGTGTTATTCCCTGAAGGAAAAACTACAAATATTCTTTACAAAGACATTTTGTGATTAATGTGTACAATATAAAATATACATCACAATATTAGATGGCACTACTGTCTTTTTTAAATTAGTCCCGCTGAGCAATAACAGACATCCATGTGGGGAGAACATGCAAACCGCACAGAGTTAGGTTTGTGGTGGAAATTCCATCCAAGGAGTCAGGATGGCAGGTGAGGGGATGGGTGGGGGAGGTGGTGAGCAGTAAAGGAAAAATGCAGGGTGCATGTGTATAGGGAAATTGGACTGCTCAGTGAGGCAGTAAGCCTTCTCTAATAGATGGGAGCCAGTGTCACCAGGGATCTGAGACTCTTTTCAACTGTGCCGGGACAGGATGTACTGGGCTCGGATACAGAGGGGGCCTGGCAGCAGATCACCGTCCAGCTGCCAACCATGGAGCGACAGAGCTGGCATTTTGAATTGTGGACCAATTGCAGCTGGCGGACTGGCAGCCAATCAGGAACTGCCACTATGGCCGTTACTGAGTGGCTGCTGGTCTGCGAGTTATCATTGGCGCGTGGCCAGCGCCAAATTTGAAATACTGCCCGTGGGCACTGTCTTTCCATGGCTGGCAGATATCCGCAATCAGGCAGTTTGGTGTTCCCAGCGAGCAGGGGTTCCATGGAGGCAGCAGATGCAGCAGCGGTGGCCACATCCCATCACATCCAGTCCTCCTATCCCTGGTGTGTGCCTCAGTGGATGCCCCTTGCCACCCTTCCAAGGTCCAGCCCACCCTGACCTGTGCCTCCCCAGGTCCACTATTCCCTGTATCTTGCCACCCCCCCAGGTCCAGCCTTCCCTGCTCTCTGGCCTCCCCCCGCTCGCCCCAGTCTAGCCTTCCCTGTCCTGTACCCCCCACCCCCGGGTCAAGCCTTCCTTGCCTTTTGCCCCCATTAAGGACCAGACTTCCCTGTCCTGTGCCATCCCCCTACTAGCCATCCCTGTGCTCCCAATAGGTCCAGCCCTCCCTGCTCTGCACTTCTCCTTGGCCTAGCCCTCCGTGCCCTGTGCCCCCAGCTCCAGACCCCCATGCCTTGCACCCCACATGTCCAGCATTCCAAGCCTTGCGCCCCCAGGTCCTGCCCTCCTTGCCCTACATCCCTTTTGAAAAAAAAATTTGGTTTACAGTACACAACCATTTGATGTCTCATCCCAATGTAGCTCCACCCACATTATATACAGCTCCGCCCATTTATAATAAATTTTTAGGGGGGTGCTTATTTTGTGAATTCCAGGCCCCACAATTTTTGTTGCCAGCTCTGATGTCATGGATCCAGACGAGGAAAGCTAGCAAGATAGGGCGTTTTTTGCAGCGCTGCGATCAGGTCAGAACTGCGCATGCATATGCACTGCAATGGCGCAGGCACGTTGCACAGGTACAAAGCGGATGGTTGCTGTGCGATGGATTTTACGAAGAATCCATTCGCACAGCCGATCGCAAAGTGAAGAAGGCGTTTGTGGGTGGCAACTGACCGTTTTCAGGGAGTGGTTGGAAAAACGCAGGCGTGTCCATGCGTTTGCAGGGAGGGCTGGGCAACTCAGAAACTGCACAAAGTTTTTTGTACCGCTCGGCTACACATGCGTTCGCACCCTTGCAAATAAAAAATACACTCCCCTATGGGCGGCTACTATCTGCTCGCAGCAGTGCAAAAAAACCCTAGCGAGCGATCAGATCTAAATTAGGCCCATTGTCCTATCCTTGTACTGATATTTCATCACGTACCACAGCGACTTTGCAGCACTTCCAAACATCAACATTCTGTAGTGTGGACGTTTGGAGTTTGGTATATTGGAATGGGACAGATTGTATATTTGGAATGCAGATTTCCATGCCTATAAATCGCATTACAGAACTGCAATGCAGAATAAGCAGATGCAAGGCCGCAGCCTGGAAGATGGAGCATGTAGGAGGAATGGGTGCATGATACATGATAGTTATTAGGATTACACCGGTGTAACCGGTGCAGAAGTTTGTCATATTTTACTACAGTCTTGAGGATACTCTCATTTCCGCTGGAAACGTCTGACAAGATGCAAAGCCCACAGAAGCTCCGGGTGACATTATGACAACAAGAGGGAAAGAAAGCTATTACTGATACTGTGCTTTCATTATGCAAATGATATTAAGCTAGGCCGCGCAACGTAGCCCCTGGCTATGCCATAATCTCCATACAGTGATTAGAATGTGTCAAACTTAGTCATTTTGATTATGACATGTTAATTACATGCCATGCTCACGCAGACATGGATATTACTTGCTCGCAAGCGGAGCAGCAATTTGGGGGCATTGTTTATCTGCACAAACATTGCAACTTCATTTAATGGACTGTGAGATAAAAATGATTTGCAAACACAAACTGAGGAAAAGTTTGTGATGTGTTGTCTACTGACTTTGGTGAAGTTTAAAGTGGACAAGCCGGCTGCAATTGTGAAAGCAGCCATATCCCAGCTATTAAGCCACCGGGATATAGGACATCATCGGTGGCTGCTTGTCTGGCCTCATGGCTGCTCCTAGTGGATGGGGTGGATATTGCTGCAGTCTGCAAATTGCCTGCCTAGTTATATATGGTATCCAACATATTATTATATTTGAAGTTAAGCCATATTTTGCCGTAACAAAATGGGTTGAGACCTCCCCCCCCCACCTTCCCCAAGGCTTAGGTGGTCATTCCGAGTTGATCGCTCGCTAGCAGTTTTTAGCAGCCGTGCAAACGCTATGCCGCCGCCCACTGGGAGTGTATTTTAGCTTAGCAGAAGTGCGAACGAATGTATCGCAGAGCGGCTACAAAATAATTTTGTGCAGTTTCAGAGTAGCTCCAGACCTACTCAGCGCTTGCGATCACTTCAGACTATTCAGTTCCTGATTTGACGTCACACACCCACCCAGCGTTCGCTCAGCCACGCCGGCGTTTTTCCTGGCATGCCTGTGTTTTTCCGAACACTCCCTGAAAATGGTCAGTTAACACCCAGAAACGCCCACTTCATGTCAATCACTCTGCGGCCAGCAGTGCGACTGAAAAACTTCACTAGACCTTGTGTGAAACGACATTGTTCGTTGTAATAGTACGACGCACGTGCGCATTGCGCCGCATACGCATGCGCAGAAGTGCCTTTTTTTTCCTGATTGCTGCGCAGCGAACGAAAGCAGCTAGTGATCAACTCAGGATGACCCCCTTAATGCCTAAAGATGAGTACACACCTAAAGATTTATCTGTCCAATCTGTCTGGTGGGACTAAAACTCTGGCACTCTATGAGAGCAAATGACAATCAACCATTGTCTATTTTCCAGTGTATGGGAACAAACGGTCGATTGTCATTTGCTCCCATACAGATGTGTCCTTTTACAGTGTTGTTGCTGTTTTTGCCACAATGCGTGTCATGCAGCGCTGAGTCACTCTTGCGGGTCTCCCTTCTAAAATGAATGGATCGTGGGTGTGAGCGTACGTACTTTACCTGCGAATCTCGGGAGAAGCATGCCGCGTTGCGTACACATTGTGACATCACAAGAGGACACATCTGTGCATTACCAGATTTTTGTTCCCACCAGAAGGATTGGACAGCGACAGATACATTTAAGTGTGTGCCCAGCTTAAGACAGCTGACTCATGTTGCCTCATTGTATGGCCACCTTTAGGGCACATTTATCAAAGATTAACTGTAGGATTGAATGGGTGTTTTCAGGGAGAACCCGTAAGCACTGATGACCACCCAGCTGTAAGTAGGGCAACCTCGGTAGATAATGTGTCCCTCGTTTTCAAGTCCAAAAGCTTCCTATAGCCATTGTAGCCTATGGACTACTTTCCGCAACATTTTCCGTGAGTTGGCATTACGTTTAACACATCGAAGAGATGCGCTCTGTGTCCCCGAATGTGATTCTTGGGACATTCCTGCAATACTTAATTTATTATTGCTGTGACAAGTGGTGTTATAATTAGCGGTTTCAATAATTATAATGATTATTGGACCCGATAATTAATGCATGCCCCTAAAAATCTCTGCTTGTTTTCTGAACATCACAACCTACAATATGCTTGCAGACTTTCCATGCAGGATTAGATTAGCCCACAGGTGCACAGGAGAAATCCCCGGTGGGTTTTTGGTAACCGGGCCAAATGCAGCGGCAGCTGAGCGCGCCACCTTCCCCAAAGTGTCAAACCGTGTCAACCTTTTTTCGTGTCGACAATTGTCATGTCAACCTTTTGACCCTGTCGACCATTTGTACGTGCTGACCTTACCCACTGTCTACCTTTTACCTGTCAACCTTTTAACTCTGTTGATCTTTTGACCCTGTCGACCTAACGACTGTCTCATCCCCCAGTTTGATCCAGGCTAATTAAGAGACTGACTGATATCAGTGGCTCTTGAAGAGACCCAGTGGCTCTGCCACTTCAGGGATTCTGACATTAGCAGTGATCAAACATGAACCTCCTATTTTATTCCTGTGGCCTTGGTTACAAGACCCTACCTTCAGAACGGGTGTGGTATGTTAGGTAGATTAGACCTAGGTCGACAGTGTCTAGGTTGAGCACTATCGGTCGACAGTAAGTAGGACGACTTGGTTTCTAGGTCGACGGGCACTCTAGGTCGACGTGTAGTAGGTCGTCATGAGAAAAGGTCGACATGAGTTTTTTTTTACTTTTTTGGGTGTCGTTTCTCCGTACAGTGACCGGGAACCCCAATTATTGCACCGTGTCCCCTCGCTTTGGACAGGTTACCATTCCCAATCGTAGTCCACGTGGATCGCAAAGTATGAATAAGTTACAAAAATGAAAAGAAATGTGAAAAACTCATGTCGACCTTGTATCATGCCGACCTAGAACATGTTGACCTAGACTCCCTGTCGACCTAGAAACCATGCCGGCCTACTTACTGTCAACCAATAGTGGTCGACCTAGACAGTGTCGACCTACTTACTGTCGACCTAAAGACCGGATACCCTTCAGAGCACAGAACTTGGACATACATCTTCTATGATAGGGTATCTCATGATAACTGAGCAACAACGTATCAGGTGGAAATTGTATCCGGCTCCTGTGACTGAGACAGGAGGGAAAAGGTTGGCCGTGCCCAAGTCGACAAAATTGCTGCATATAATACATATCCCTTTGATCTCCAAAGCCGCGCGTTGCTTCGTGTTAATTTAAAGTAGACATTTGTTTTAACTGGCTATCGAACCGTGAAGAGACAGTAATGGTTTTTGGCCACTGCTGACCAGGAGCTGTATTTTCAAAACTGGCTAATCAAGGATTCATCTGTCCTGGAACGGCTGTTCCCTTCCTCTGTATCTTTATCTCCAACCTCACGCCTCGCCGCCACCTCCTCGTCGGAGTAAAAATACATGTAAATAAGAAGGGGCCCCAGACAGCAACCAGATACTATACATCATCACAACATACACAATACTCTGAGAATCTTTCTCTTCAAAGCTTCTATTACCCTCTAAATCCGGTGAAATCCCACCAATAACATTTCCTTTTTCACATTATGTTTTTCACAGGTCTCTGGTAGAGGAAATTAAACCCTGTATTCTAATAGCGATTAGATATAGAGAAACACATTACTTTCCCCATCTCACCGCATGGGGTTGTATGTACATTGAAATAAATTCACATATTAGAAGGGAATGTGGCCATTACTGTAAAGATGATCTGATTTCCTCCGCACGGCTTACGAAAATCTATTAAAATAAGGGCTAAAATTCTCATTACACCGATAATGGCGCACATGTGCTCCGGCGCAAGACGCTCTGCAGCAACGCAAGTGTTAATCAATGGATAAATGTGTGTCAGAGGGCCGCACAATCGGCTGCGCAGATTAGACAGCGTGCGTTGTCAATACATGAAAAAAAAAAGCAACAACAACATTAAATAATATTGGCAGTGTCAGATTGTCATGGAGATTATTTTAAAAGTTATTTCGCTCCTTTGTTACATCTTTGCAACAGCATAGACAATTTTTTACTATATTTCTCATTGCAAGATCTCTTTGGGGATTCATAAATATTGATTGTACCGTAAAAGAATTGATGGAATTGTGAAACAGACTGCGGCCTGGGTACCTGGGGAATTTACTCAATTTTTCCTCAATAGCTGCAGTCTATAAAAATAGGAGATTTTTGCAAATTGTTTTTCACCTTGAATTTTAGGTATTTAATGGCTTTTACTATTCAGGAGAAATTTCAGCCTTGATATATATATATATATATATATATATATATACAGTATATAATATATATGTCTATATATATATATATATCCATATCTATCTATCTATCTATCTATATATAATATCTATCTATCTATCTATCTATCTATCTATCTATCTATCTATCTACATATACTATACACACAGTCAAACCTACTGTACATGTAATAACAGTAGGGTAATATGATAATGGATCAAGGTTTATATCTATATTATCTATCTATCTATCTATATATATATCTATATCTATATATTTATCTATCTATATATGTATACTGTATATATATATATATATATATATATATGTATATATATGTACACATATAGTACACACACACACACACACACACACACACACACACACACACACACACACACACACACGCACTCACACTCAAACCTACATGTAATAACAGTAGGGTAATATGACAATGGCTCAAGGTACTGGTATAGTTTTAATTTTACAGTATTTTTGCTCATGGTAATTAGGATTCATTAGAGGTTCAGCGGATCTTATAAGCAATCAAGTGAGGTAGACAGTTCCAGCCGTGTGTGAAAGATTAAATGTACAAATAATAAAGCAACAATCGATCTGATACATAACGTCTGTCTCAGGCAGGGCGAATGATCCTACAGGGAATGGCTAACAAGCTAAGAGATTTTCTTTTACATGAAAAATGTCTCCAAATTCTGTTTTATATAATGCTGAGTTTTCCCAGGTATTTAAAAGAAAGGTAATACAGTTCTTAGTAAAATGCCTGGTCTGGGTAACCCACCAACGGCTCTTCTGTGTCTTAAGGTGGTGACGCACTTGGTGATTTTGTCGCTCAGTTTGGTGCAAACTAACTAACCAAGGTGGATGGCGGAGATGGCTAAGGATAATTGAAATAATGCAGCTGCTAGATGTGTACGCTGTATATGGTCATTGGCTGACCACGCTAATGTAGACATACTGTAGGTTTGCACAACAGCTTAGGGTGTGCACTCAGAGACATGGGTGCTCTACACTGTGGTACACTCCTTAGGGGATGTGTCTAGCAATGCCTGAAGGGGTCTAGCACCGCCCATTCATGTTTAGCACCACCTAGGGGGCGTGTCTATCCCTGTATTTGTCATCAATCCCTCATCTCATCATCATGTTACCCCAATCTCCATGCTCTCCCTTCATATCAGCATCTCCCCAACTGTGCACCTCCCTTAGCTATGAACTGCACAGCAGGCTCCTGCCTACGCTCTGCATCTTCCTTCTGAGGTGATGAGGGGTAAATCACATTCACTTACCCTCTAAGCCCCATATTATGCCACATAGTGGTGACCCCAGTTCATATTATGCCAAACAGTATCACTTTCAGGTAAATGTCCAGCTCACCGCACTGCTCCATCCTCAGCTCCGCCAGGGCGGGATAATCAGGGAGTAGAGTGTGCGAAATTGTGCCGGTGTGCCACTACGCCACTGAGTTACACAGTGGCTGATGTATCAAGACCAGTGGCGAAGTTGCCCCTGGCAACCAATCAGCATCCACCTACCATTTTATACAATGTACTTGATTGGTTGCTATGGGCAAACGTCTCCCCTGGCCCACATCTCCACTTTTTGCACTGTTTAATACATCAGCCTATTATCACTCGCTATGGGGTATATTTACTAAGGTGTGAGTTTCATAGAAGTGGGGATGTTGCCCCTAGCAACCAATCAGGTTCTATCTATTATCTTTTAGAAGGTGCTAGATAAGTGAGAAGTATAATCTGATTGGATGCTAGAGGCAACATCTCCACTCCTATGAAACTCGCACCTTAGTAAATATGTAAATATACCCCCATCGGTCTATAACACACACACACACACACACACACACACACACACACACACACACACACACACACACACACACACACACTGCCCTTCCACTTGACATGTTCTAGGCTAGGCCTGAAGCTTATTAAACCTACAGAATATGGAATGACATTCAAATTTAGGGGGACATGTACTAAGCAGTGATAAAAGTAGAGAAGTGAGCCAATGGAGAAGCTGCCCGTGGCAACCAATCAGCTGCTCTGTATATTTTTACAATATGCAAATTATAAATGTTAACGTCAATGCTGATTGGTTGCCATGGCCAACTTCTCCACTGGCTCACTTCTCCACTTTTATCACTGCTTGGTACATGTCCCCCTTATTTAGAGAGATGAAGAGAGTACTGGCCTGGCAGAGAGATTCCACTGTGCGGCAGAGAAGACCGGGTGGCAGAAGTACTGTGAGCATGACGCATGCTGCCCTTTATATAAAACACACATTTATGTTAGTCTGTAACTTTGGAAAGGAAATAATAGGTTTACGAACATAAACATTATGACAGTTTATGAAATATGTACCATCTGCATTAACCTTGATGGCTGAGACGCACGGGGCTCCGATTACTGCGCTGGTTACCTTGTGACAGAAAATCATTTGTTTAGTAAATATCAAACATTTATGGTTACTTAGAACCTTCATTGACCTATCAATAGAAACGGAAGATGTCTCCGGACTTAAATACTTGGTCTCAGAGACAAGAAAGACGCTACTTGGTTATTGTCATCTGATACATAGAGAAATTGATTAGTTGTACATCAGATAAAAACCTCCACCCATACTTTCAGCAAATAGGAAAGGGTTAAAGCTTTTAACAACAAGTTTTTATTTTTGCCATTATCATTAAGAGAACAGGTTGATTATCAGGACCACCCCAAATCCTGTCCCAAAATTTTTTGCAATTCGTAGATACCAGATATTTATTTTTTCTAATGTACATGAGCCTGATTCGGACGCAAGATAAGAGTATATGCAGGGCCACCAATAGGGGGGACTGCCGGGACTGGAGTCCCGGGCCCAGACAGAGAGGCTGGTCCGCCCCTGGATCCTACTGCTGATGCCTGGAGACAGGGCCATATCTAGGGTGGTGCAGCCGGTGCCATTGCACAGAGAGCAGTATGCCCTGTGGGCATAACCAGCCGCCATGGTCTCTATTTGTCAGGCGGCAGGCAGTGCAAGTGGAGCCAGTTTAAATTTGTCGCTAGCCGATAGCCAATCACTGACCATCAACCAATCAGAAGCAGCTGTTGTGAGCCACTTGCGGCATCTGACATCCGACACCACCCTTTAGTTAGGCTACAGGGGTCCAGAGAAGAAGACGTTAGGTGAAGCGCTCTGGCTGCCGCGATAGAGGCCAGAAGATGGTACGTTAAAGAAAGAAGATAGGTGGCTCTGCTGACCAAGACGGCCAGTGTAGATGAAAGCACATGACGACCAGAGAGTGTTGCGTTGCGTCCGAGTCAGAATCAATCCCTTTATCCTCATGCGCCCATGCAGGAGTTAGCTGGGCTGACATCTGCCATGTCTCTCAATGTTCTTATGCCCTGATAGGCTGCAAGGTTTTATTATCCATCCCAGTCCTTCTCGAATTTGACCCTAGGTCCACACTTGAAGGATTGGCACAGTAGGTCCTTGGAGAAATTCTCCTAAATAAAAGGACAATAGGAGGCCGCTACAACTACAGTGCATACCAACAGTAAGCCACACACATAAGTCACTTGATTGTCAGGTGTTGAGGCAATCAACCTAATTTTTTTCTGAAGTTGATGCGTGGTTGTCTTCCAATTAGAAAGAAGGACACATGTCTCATCCCTACCACATAGGGTACAGGAAATGGGTGTCCAGACCAATTGTACAGTGTATACAGTGCTTTACTGTATCCCAAAATGTAACTACAGAACTGCTATTCTGGCGTTCACACAGTTGAGTGATTATCGGTGGTCTGTGCATGCATAACTGTCGCAAACGCGCACTGAATTGAGATTACGGCCACAGTGAGGATCCATCCGCAAGTAATTGACAGGAGCGGACGTTTTATGGGTAGTGGTAGCCAAAACGCGGGCATGTCCGGACCGTGGGCCTAATTCAGACCTGATCGCAGCAGCAAATTTGTTAGCTAATGGGCAAAACCATGTGCACTGGAGGGGGGGCAGATATAACATGTGCAGAGAGAATTAGATTTGGGTGGGTTATATTGTTTCTGTGCAGGGTAAATACTGGCTGCTTTATTTTCACACTGCAATTTAGATTTCAGTTTGAAAACATCCCACCCAACTCTAACTCTCCCTGCACATGTTACATCTGCCCCCCCCCCCCCCCCCCCCCCCTGCAGTGCACATGGTTTTGCCCATTAGCTAGCAAATTTGCTGCTGCGATCAGGTCTGAATTAGCCGGCCCTGTTTTCGGTGCTTGTATCAGCTGCCGACTGTGATCCCGTACTCAGAAAACACGTCTCTGGCGTCTCACTTGCGGCGCCCATTCTGAGTGTCCATAGACTCGTCCGAGTTTGCCTGATCTGCAGATGTGTGCGCAAGTTTTAATGATCAGTTAAACAACACAAAAAAAATAAAACATAACAAAAGAACAATGACGGGATCTTTATTACGTGCCGCTATGGAGACTTATTTAAGGAAAACTTTTCGCCATTGCTTAAAAGCCTTAAGGCCGACCTCCATAAATGGCAATCACTGATTATCTCCTGGCTGGGTCGTATTGTAGCTCTGAAAATGAATATTATCCCCCGCCTCCTTTATTTGTTTCAGACGCTGCCAGTGAAAGTTCCGGACTCTGTTTTGGCACAAGTCCACTCATGGTTGCTCCGCTTTGTGTGGAGAAATAAGGTCCCTAGGATAGGTTTCTCTACCCTACGCAAACCAGTGCAGGATGGGGGTAGAGGTTTCCCAGATATCCGTCTTTACTATCTGGCTACCCATCTCAGCCAAGCGGTGGCCTGGTTCGCCCCTACGCAGTCCATACGTTGGCTTCAGTTGGAAATGGCGCTTAGCCACACTCCATCTCTGTCGTCTCTACTCTTATCCCCTCCAAGAGCTAGATCTCCTCATTTACAACTGCACCCTGTGCTGGAATTCACTTGTCAGATCTGGGACTATTGCACGCGCCATTATCACCTGCTGTCATCCCCCTCGGCGCTTACCCCCTTGTGGGACAACCCTTCTTTCGCCCCGGGTCATTCTTTGACCCGCTCGCGTCCATGGTTGGAACGTAACATCCGCTTTGTTCTGGACGTGCTGTCCGAGGGTACCTGTGCACCTTTACCGGAAATCATGACTAAATATGACTTCCCGGAAGCGAACCCTTTTACCTATCTCCAGGTGAGACATTTTGTCTCTTCTTTATCGAACTCGTCCCCATTCCAACCTCTCTCCACTCTGGAGTCCTACTGCTATCACAAACCACTCGCCCGAGGAATCATTTCCCTACTGTATTCCCTTCTTCAGGCATGGGACCAGTCGGCGACCCCGGCTTTTATACTCCAGTGGGAATGGGACCTAGGTCCGATGCCGGCTGACTATGATTGGTCGAATGTCTTCACTGCGGTCGCGAAATCCTCTATCTCAACCCTAGTAAAGGAAAACGCATATAAAATCTTATATAGGTGGTATTTTGTCCCCTCTAGACTTCACAAAATGTTTCCCTCCTCTTCGCCCATGTGCTGGAGAGGATGCGGCGACATGGCTCTTTCCTCCACATATGGTGCGCAGTGCTCCAAACCCAGGTATACAAAGACCCTTGGTCCTTTCTGCTAGGCCTCCCCATTGCTAACGCACCTCCAAACTCCGGTAAATTACTGACACAGATCTTAAACGCGGCCCGGTGCTCAATTGCCCTCCAATGGAAACAGAGAGAGCCCCCCCCCTATCCAACAGGTCATCAATAAAGTATGCTACTTCGCAAGCATGGAAAAAATCACTGCATACCTTCATAATAGATCTTTTCAGTTTCTCCTGATCTGGGAACTATGGTTCGACTCTCAGGCTCCCGCACGTAGATTACTATCCCCCGGGGGCTCGATGGCTCTCCTACTATGATCTCTGTAATCTCCTAACCTGACGAATAGATTTGGGATTACCCTTAGCATGTCCTTTTCGTGTTCCTGAAGTAGTACTTTCCATTTTGTACTAGCGCCCTGACCGTAGTTAGCGGAGTCCGGGGGCGCACCGGCGGCCCCGCTAACCCTGTCTCTTCTCCCCCCCTACTCTATTCCCTCCCCATCTTTCCCGTCTCTTCTTCTCGCTCTTCATGCTCTTTCTCTTTAGTCTTTTTCTTTTTATTGCTATAGTCACGAGTTTAATTTTTGGTTCCCATCCAATTGAATAGCCTCTGTTTACCCCGATGCATAACCCATCGCTGTTTCTCGTTCTAACAATGTATGGTTATTGGCTCTTATTTTCTTTAACCATTTTTACTTTATTTTTCTTTTTTGCATTATGGGAACCGCATGTTCTTTGTCTTAAGGTTATATCTCTGCTTTTGGTAGTATATTGTTAAATGAAACGGCTCACCCCACGTGTGGGGGGAGGTTGTTGTAATGTTTATAACCTGAAAATTAAAATAAACAATTAAAAAAAAAAAAAATGACATTTCATTTAGCAAAGACCGCTGTGCAATAAAACAGCGAGCCAGGACTTTGCAAAGCGCGCTGTACCAGTCCTTCTGTAATATAGTCGCAACGAAAACTTATTAAGCAAGTGTCACCTCCCCTTAATAAATAAGAATCTCTTTCCTGAGACGTCTCCCCCTTCACCTGTGCGGCTCTGCTGCTGTAAACAAACTGCCAATTAAAAGCTGCGACTAAGAAACCCGGGTGTAATGGAAAACAATGTGAGAGTCAGTGCGCTTTAATAGGCCGACACCAGCCTCATCCAGGTAACAATTTATTGGGTGAATTTGAAGCGTCCATCACCGGCGGGATCTTTGTCCTTCTCTTACCCCCTGGTTGTTAGTTTGTCAGGCTCTTATTAAATCGCACACACACAACACAAAGGTGGGGACTGTGACTCAATTTGATGTGTGACACGTCCCATTCCGCTCCCTTTACCCGTAAGTGATCCTGGCAATGACATGCATTGGAATTAATTACTGCACCCAGCAGCTCCAGCCGCTGATAATAGATCCGTTTACAGGAGTTTGTCAGTGAGGACACTCGTGTCACTTTCTGTTTGGCCAGACACGGCGAATGTCAGCTAAGTACAAGCCGCAGCTATTGTTCATGCAGGGAAGAGGCCAATACATTGTCTGAGAACTGATTTCCAGCCATGACATGAAATCTTCACTTTGGGGGATAGGCATCGAGCCTTGAAGAAACAAAGTGGAGAGAGGTAAAGTAGCAGCCAATCTGCTTTAAACTGCCACGTTATCGGCTGTGTTTGAAAACCAACAGTTAGGGAATAATGGGCTTGTGCTTTGGGGTCTATGTGCAAAAGGTACTGGAGAGAGATAAAGTGAATGGAGAGAAAGTATCAGCCAATTAGCTCCTAACTGCCTTGTTACAGGCGGGGTTTTGAAAAAAAACAGGAGCTGGTTGGTTGGTACTTTATCTCTCTCCACTTTATCTCTCACCAAGAACAAGTAGCCATAGTTGCGATTGAAGGGTATGGAGTCTATGGGGTAAATTTACTAAGATGGGAGTTCTATTTAAGATGGGATGTTGCCCATGGCAACCAATCGGATTCCAGGTATTATCTTCTAGAAGGTGCTAGATAAATGAGAAGTAGAATCTGATTGGTTGCTATAGGCAACATCCCATCTTAAATAGAACTCCCACCTTAGTAAATTTACCCCTATGTTCTAAGGCATGGATCTTCAACCTGTGGCCCTCCAGCTGTTGTGGAACTACACATCCCAGCATGCCCTGCTACAGTTTTGCTATGAAGGCATCTTAACATTGAGACAGGGCATGCTGGGACGTGTAGTTCTGCAGCAGCTGGAGAGCCGCAGGTTGAAGACCCATGTTCTAAGGCTTGAAGAGAGATAAAGTACCAACCAATCGGCTCCTGTCGTGTTATAGGCTGTGTTTGGAAAATGACAGCTGGGTGCTGGTTGGATGATACCTTATCTCCGTCCACTTTATCTCTCTGCAAGGGTTAGTACGTAGACCTCATAGCCATGTGTATGATAAAGAGACGCCTATTTAAGTAATATCTCTTGCACCTGGCATGGATAAGATGGAAGGTCCGATGATAGTAATTGCAGCTGCTATAGCGGTCGGAAGGCTGGGGGCGGTTCTGTCGCAGAGATCAGCGCGACTCTGGATACAGGCGGATACTAGTATAAAACTTTCTGTATAGAATTTTGTCGGCATTGTATGCGACTTACAATAGACCTAAATGGACATTGTTTTGCAATATAGGTCTATTCAGTGAATGTTGGATCCTCTCTGACGGAGAGGATCCGACAATGCTGTATTCAATTTGCGGCCAAATCCGACAAGTTTTGCATGTTTTTGACAATGCCAATCTGACTTTTTTTTAAAGTCTGATTGACATTGTCGAAAACGGGACTAAAACCAGTCGGATTTGGCCGCAAATTGAATACTGCATTGTCGGATCCTCTCTTTTGGAGAGGATCCGACATCCATTAAATAGACCGCAAATCCGACAAAACACATGGATCCGCGGCTAATCCGCCGATCCACGTGTTTTCCGACAAGTCGGAAAAACGGCAGGACCATTGAATAGGTCAATCATGATTCAACCTAAAAAAGTCGGAAACTCCTGTCTTTCCAACTAGACGGCAGTTCCGACTTCACTTGAATAGACCCCATAATGTACACAGAATAATGTATATTTATAACTTTCTCCTTGATGTCTTGTTATTGTTAATGGCATTTTTATTTTTTTAGAGTTAAATCAAGTTCTGTTTTCAGATCCAATGCCATCATTATGAAGAGATAGCAGCCACTAGAGGGCGCTCATCTTGCAGATTCCCATTTGTCAGTGGTGCATGCTGCATTAGTGTTCATGACATTTGCCTCATTGTGACCGCATAATGCAGATTGGCAGGTAAATATACAGTGGGGCAAAAAAGTATTTGGACAGCCACCGATTGTGCAAGTTGACCCACTTAAAAAGATGAGAGAGGTCTGTAATTTCCATCATAGGTACACTTCAACTGTGAGAGACAGAATCAGAAAAAAAAACCTAGGAAATCACATTGTATGATTTTTAAACAATTTATTTGCATATTCTTGCGGAAAATAAATATTTGGACAATCAAAAAGTTTTACTCAATACTTTGTAATATAACCTCGGTTGGCAATTACAGAGGTCAAACGTTTCCTGTAGTTCTTGACCAGGTTTGCACACACTGTAGCAGGTATTTTGGCCCACTCTTCCATGCAGATCTTCTCTAGATCTGTCATGTTTTGGGGCTGTCGCCGGGCAACACGGACTTTCAACTCCCTCCACAGATTTTCTATTGGGTTGAGGTCTGGAGACTGGCTAGGTCACTCCAGGACCTTGAAATGCTTCTTACGGAGCCACTCCTTAGTTGCCCGGGCGGTGTGTTTGGGGTCATTGTCATGCTGGAAGACCCAGCGTTCCATCTTCAATGCTCTTACTGAGGGAAGGAGGTTTTTGTCCAAAATCTCACTATACATGGCCCCATTCATCCTCTCCTTAATACGGATCAGTTGTCCTGTCCCCTTTGTAGAAAAGCAGCCCCAAAGCATGATGTTTCCACCCCCTTGCTTCACAGTGGGTATGGTGTTCTTGGGATGCCATTCATCATTCTTCTCCCTCCAAACACGGCGAGTGGAGTTTATACCAAAAAGTTTGATTTTGCTCTCATCTGACCACATTACATTCTTCCAATCCTCCTCTGGATCATCCAGATGGTCACTAGCAAACTTTAGACAGGCCTGGACATGTGCTGGCTTAAGCAGGGGGACCTTTTGGGTGCTGCAGGATTTCAATCCATGACGACGTAGTGTGTTACTAATGGTAACCTTTGTGGCTGTGGTCCCAGCTCTCTTGAGGTCATTGACTAGGTCCCCCCGTGTAGTTCTGGGCTGATTCCTTACCGTTCTCAAGATCATTGATACCCCACGAGGTGAGATCTTGCATGGAGCCCCAGGTCGAGGGAGATTGTCAGTGATCTTGTATTTCTTCCATTTTTTTTTTTTTTTATTTAATATTTTTATTAAGTCGAATGAACTGTTACAATACAGACAGGAGATGACAACTCCGAGTAAATATTGAATCACATACAAGTTATCCCGTGGAGGGGAAATCCAATATAACAAGAACAAAGGAGTGCGTCAATAATGACAGAAGTGTATATCGACTACAGTTTTTCTGAGATTAAACAATGATAAACGTAAAGAGGAGAAGTAGTAAGAGGAAAGAAGAATCTGAGGAAGAGACAGATAGAGTGGGAGAAAGAGAGGGAAGGGGGGGGGGAATGGGAGAGTGGTGGATCGTCAGAGAAGTTAGCAGGGTGGGAGTGTGCCTTGGAGGGCAAAACCTCCCTAGCGCAGACCATGTCAACTGTCCAACCCAGGACGGCATAGCATCTCTTATATTTATTATGACCTTTTTGGTATAGGTTAATGCATCATACCGCATCACTTTACATCACACCCCTGAAATGGAGGGTGTAATAAAGATGAACCAAGGTTCCCATATCCTCCTATATTTGTCCGATCTATCATGTAAGGATGCTGTAATTTTCTCCATTGTGGAGATATGCCAAATTTTAGCTATTAGCATGCTCCTATGGGGGGTATTGGTTTTTTTCCAATTCTTAGCTATCACACAGCGGGCTGCATGTAAGATTTGAAGAACTAGGCTATTTGCATGGCTATCTAAATTGGGTAAGGGAAGGCCCAGTAGGGCTGACCATGGACCCAGGGTTATTCGTGAACAGAAGATAGAACTAATGAGAGCTTCCACCTGAGTCCAGAACATGTGTATTTTTGGGCATGACCACCATATGTGTTTGAAATCTCCGGTTTGGCCGCATTCACGCCAACATAGTGGAGAGGACCCTGGAAAAATCCTGTGTAGGGTCGCAGGGACCCGATACCATCTCGTGTAGACTTTGTAAGAATTTTCCTTTACTAAGGAGGAAATTGAAGACTGGGCTACTTTTTGTCTAATGGTTTCCCAGGAGTCTTCATCAGGGGGAGGGCCTAGGTCCTGTTCCCACTTACTTTCATGGGGGAGTAGGTCAACTGCCTTCAGGGAACGTAACAAACCGTAGAGTATGGATATAATGCCCTGCCGCATGGGAGAATAAATACAAAGACGTTCCAAGGGGGTAGGCTGGCGAAAAACCTGGGATTTGGGAAGGGAGCTTAAAAAGGAGCGGAGTTGTAAGTATTCATATGCCACAGGTTGGGAAATATTATATCTGTCACATAGCGATTGAAGGGAACGCCATGAGGACCCATCTATAAAATCAAACACCAGACCCGGGCGCGGGTCCAAGTGGAGCCACGAGTGGGATCGCAATGTTGAGCCTGGGGGGAAATCCCGGTTATCCCAAATAGATGTGATGGGTGAAGGGAAAGTGGACAGGCCGTAATGTCGAATGCAGAAAAGCCACAGGGAGCAGGTGAGTTTTGTTGAAGGGATACAAGTATGCATTGACCGTAGTGGCTTAGTTGGCGTAAGGAGGGAAACCAAAGTGGAGACCCCGGCCGCAAAGAGTTCAATTTGGATCCAGGGTAGGCGGGGGGTTGGGGAGAACCATGCTAAGGCCTGACTCAGGTGGGTTGCATGATAGTATTTACGGATATCCGGCAACCCCCTACCTCCCATTAATGGGTCACGTACTAGGGTGGAGGTCTTGATTCTAGGGGGTTTATTAGACCATATAAACTTTACAAAGAGTTTCTGCATTCGACGTAAGGCCTCCGCGGGGATACTTACGGGAATTGTTTGGATCAGATACAGGATCCTGGGGAGGATGTTCATCTTTACTGAAACTATCCGTCCGAACCAGGCTATAATCTGTTTATCCCAAGCTCGAAGGTCTGACTCTATACACTTAAACAGAGCTGGGAAGTTCTCCGAGTATAGAGAGTCATAGGAATTAGTGATATACACGCCTAGATACTTAATTTTCTTGGTGCGCCAGGAAAAACTAAAGTTAGCAGCTAGGAGAGATCTGGTATTCCCGCCAAGATGCAGAGGGAGGGCTTCCGATTTAGAGTAATTAATGCGATATCCCGAATAGTGAGAATATAATGATAGGGTTTTAAATAGATTAGGGATAGAGATATTAGGAGAGGAGAGAGTTAAAAGAACATCGTCAGCGAATAATGACAATTTGAATTCCTCCCCACCAACAGGGATTCCTTTAATGTCGGGGTTGGATCTAACCATACACGCCAGAGGTTCGATCGTCATAGCAAAAATTAGTGGTGACAGGGGGCACCCCTGGCGTGTACCGTTGCTGATGTGAAAGAGGTGAGAGTCTTTGCCATTAACCCGGACTCTAGCAGAGGGGTTGGAGTAGAGTGCCTGAATACCCTGAAGTAGGCTTCCTCCCAGGCCGAACCTGCGCAGAGTGGCGAACATGAAAGGCCATAGTATTTTGTCAAAAGCCTTCTCTGCATCAAGCGAGAGAAGGATGGAGGGCAGTCTGGTTTTGTTAATAAGATGGACCAGATTAATAGTTCTCCGTGTATTGTCTCTAGCTTGTCGGCCTGGGATGAAGCCCACCTGATCAGCGTGTATTAGATGTGGGAGAATTGGGTTTAATCTTAGGGCTAGAATTTTAGCGAATAGTTTAATATCGTTATTTAATAAAGAAATGGGGCGGTAGCTAGCACAGGAGTTAGGATCTTTCCCAGGCTTATGGATCAAAACTATTCGTGCCTCCAATGCGCGAGGAGAAAGGGGGTTACCGCTTAGAAATCCATTGAAGAGCCTGCAAAGGTGGGGTAATAAAGTCCCCTTAAATTTCTTATAGTACATAATTGAGATCCCGTCAGGTCCAGGGGCTTTGCCTGGTTTCTGAGTTTTAAGAGCATTCTCTAATTCCTCGACAGTAATCTCTGCGCTCAACTGAGAAATTGTCGAGCTGCTCACGGATGGTAGATTACATTTATCTAGGAGGGAGTCGATCCCCTCATCAAATCTCTGTGATGAGGGGGGGGGTCACCTCCGAGTTATACAAAGATTTATAGAACCCTTCGAATTCATCCAAAATGCGATCAGGGTCATGAGTCAGAGTTCCTTGTTTAGTGCGAATGGATAAAATATTTTTGGAAGAAATCTGAGCCCTCAACTTTCTGGCTAGGAGTTTATCTGCTTTGTCTCCTTTTTCATAATATAACTGATTAAGACGTCTAAGGCACTGTTCAGTTTTATGTGATAAAAGCATATTGAGTTCGCCCCTGACTTTAAGTACCTTTTCTAAATCAGCAGAATTTAGGGAGGCCTTATGGGCTTCCTCCAACTGATGGAGTTGATTAGATAGCTCCAAAATTTTTTGGGAACGCTGTTTATGGAGTCTGGCCGCGGTCTGGATGAAGTGGCCCCGGAGGACCGCTTTATGTGCCTCCCATAGGGTCATATCCGATATACCGGGTGTTTGGTTCTCGGTGAAATAATCAGTCAATGCCTGAGTGGTTTGTTGTAGCACTTCAGGCTGTTGAAGAAGGGCATCGTTAAGGGACCAAGAGGGGGGGGAGGGAGAACGAGCTAACCCAGACAGAGTCAGAGAAATAGGGGCATGGTCGGACCACGTTATTGGATAAATACGGCAATTCTGAATTTTAGAGGTCAGGTCTCTTCCGACCATTATCATATCAATTCTAGTATATAAATTGTGGACTGGGGAAAAAAACGTATAATCTTTAATTAAGGGGTCGGCAACCCTCCAGGAGTCGAATAGTAGATGATTTTTAAGTAGCGAGTGCAAGGCTTTGGAGTTACGGGCGCTTAAGTGTTACTGGGAGGGTGGGAGGGGGTGGGAACGATCAAGATTATGGTGTAGTATAGTATTAAAGTCTCCCGCTATTAGGAGGTCACCTTTCCTACATTGGGCAATTTTAGAGTCCAAGGAAGCAAAGAACGAAGCCTGATTAACATTGGGAGCGTAAATATTGACCATAGTGATGGGAGCATTATTGAGTTTGCCTACTATAATAAGGAACCTACCGCGTTTGTCCTTAATGATTCGGTCTGGTTCCAAATGTAAATGAGCGGGGATCAGAATGGCGACCCCTCTTTTCTTTTGGGTGCGGTCACAGGCATGGATGGCGACAGGGTGGCGTCTAGAGCGTAGTTCAGGATGGGAGACACCCCTAAAATGCGTCTCCTGAAGGAATACCAGATCTCCCCTTACCTGTTTCAGAAAAAGAAATAATTTGGTCCTCTTTTGGGGACTATTGAGACCCTTCACATTATAGGATATTACATTAATAGACATATTGTTACCAGTATGAGCTTATCATAATTAAACCTGACGGCCCAAGGATGATCTCCCGGGGAGACAAGGGGGACAAGGGGGAAAGGAAGAGTAGGGAGAGAAGAAAGAGGGGAAAGAGACAGGAGAGATAGAAAGAAACATCTAAAAGACTGTAAAATAAACATGCATATTTGACCGAGCCAACGACCCATTGTACACGGCGTACGGGTCCGTATGTCTGAGCACCCGTATGGGGAATCTAAGGGAGATAGCAACTCCCCTATGCTCAAACTTGACTATAGTGGCTCGGCGGGGGGACGCAGCTCCGACCACCAAGGGGCCCACCAACAAAACCCGAGGAGGGCGACCGAGGGGGTCGGAATAACATCTAACCATAATGAACCACCGTTAAGAACCAATAAACAGAATAAACATAAGCTAAATTATATAAGCTAAGCTCAGGGAGGAACTTTTAGACCTCCAAATCAGATTGCATAACAGTATCGGTGAACATATAATAACCCATCAGAGCATCTACAAGGGAGCTTTCATGGCGGGTCCTGATTTGCAGGAATCTTCTCCGGGACTGTCGACCAAAGGCGTCGAGGTGCTCGTTGTGGGAGGGGAGAATTCGGTGAATGTCGAAGATCTGGTGCCTCTCGTGGGGAGGATGATTTATTGGGCTCCGGTGGGGATAAGTTCAGTCTTAACAGGAGCCTGTGAGCCTCCTCCTTGGATCGTGCCAGCATTCTCTTCCCATCAAGCTGTACAATTAGGGCAAAGGGAAAACCCCATCTGTAGCGGATGTGATTATCCCTGAGGATTTGGGTGTATTCCCTCAAGTCGAAGCGCCTCTTAAGAGTAGTAGGGGATAAGTCCTGGAACACCAAGAGCTTGTGAGATTCGAACAGACAGACGTCCTTGTTCCGGGCAGCCATTAGGATTTTATCTTTAGTTTTGAAATAGTGGCAGCGTAAAACTACGTCGCGAGGAGGGGACGAGGTTGAGGGTTTTTGGCGAAGGGAACGGTGAGCCCTATCTAGGAGGAATTGTTCACGTGGGATGTCTGGCAGGAGGTGTTGAAAGAACCGGAGGAGGAAATCCTCCAGTTGTGTTGGTTCCACCGATTCCGGGATATATTTAATGCGCAGGTTATTTCGTCGTGCGCGGTTATCAGCGTCCTCCTGTTGGTCCTGGAGTAAGTAGATATCCTCTTGCATGACTTGAACAGAATGTTCCAGCTCCTGCTGGAAGGTGATGACCTCATCGATTTTCTGTTCAACATCATTAGTGCGGGCCCCGAGGTCAGATATCTCCGCCTTGAGACCAGAGATGGCTTTGTGAATCTCGGAATGGAAGGCCTGTTTTAGCGACTTCATTTCCGTTAAGATTGAGGAGAAGCAATCTTTCATGGAGGGGTCTGGGACAGACGAGTCTTCCTCCGATTCCGAAGCCAAGTCAGGGGGGGGGGCGGCGGGTAGTTTGGTTGCACTAGACTTCATTTTGGAAATGAAGGACGATATTTCCGCCGATGCTGCTGTGGCTTTCTTAGACTTGGATTTAGATTTAGGCATGGTGTGCGACAGTCCCGAAGATAGAAAGGGTCATAGGTTAGAGCCGAGCCATAACGTGAGTAGTTAGTGATCCATCATGAAATGAGTATAGAGAATAAACATAGAAAGACCCCCAGGGTCGTACCCGCAGGTACTCAGCAAGCCATTCCCCCGGCCACCAGTATCATGGAGGGCTGATATGTATAGGTGCACTGCCAATGTAGGGGAGAGAGATGATAGGCCAGCATATGTGGGGGCCCAGCTGATCACAGCTTAGATGCCCAGCGCGGCTCAAACTTGAGGTCCTGGCTCCACACCAAGGGGAAGGCCGCAACCCGCAGGAGGGCTAAAAAGCGCTCCCCGATTCCGCGGGTCCCCCTCAGTGGTTGCAGTGGGGCTTATGAGAGTGTCAGAGGGGTTCCTGGGCTCTCAGAGAGGGGATGAGAATCCGTAGGGTTATGTATTTTAAAGTGTGCAGGTAGGGGGGTCCGGTCTCAGCAGGGT
The DNA here is from genome assembly GCF_028390025.1 of Pseudophryne corroboree. Taxonomy (NCBI): domain Eukaryota; kingdom Metazoa; phylum Chordata; class Amphibia; order Anura; family Myobatrachidae; genus Pseudophryne; species Pseudophryne corroboree. The sequence continues at coordinate 43,306,717 of NC_086444.1, read as the reverse complement.
GTTCGTGCGCGCCGCCGGGCGAGCTCCTCCGGCTTCTGCCCCACTCCAGGCCCCGGCTTCTGTTTGGGGAGGTAGGCCGCAATCCGCAGGAGCGTTTAAAAGCGCTCCCCGACTCCGCGGGCTCCCCAGGTGTCAGCAGTAGGGTCAGGCAAGCCTATGGGGTGTTTTGTGGCTGGATTGGGGTGCAGGAACAGGAGTTAAGGGGGCTTTATGAGTGCTGATTAGGGAGAGCTGATGTGGCAGCCTTGGGTGTGCAATGGGCTTTTTTCAGTAGAGAAGAGTGAGTAACGGAGCCCCTTTACTCTGTGCAGCTTGTGTGCACCGTGGCTTGGAATCCAAGATGGCCGCCGCTGCTGTGACAGGCTAAAAGGTGCAGGTTTGTGAGTGAAGCCTGCGGGTCTTTGGCGGATTTCCCCTTTATTTAAATGTACCTGGGGGTCCGTGGTGGGTCTCCAGGCGGTCAGGGGGCCCAAGGGATGTCCGTGGAGCGCCGTCTGGGTCCCGTTGTTGATGCGCGCCAGTCCGGAGCTTCCCGCCGGGCCGTCTTTAAACTCAAGGCCCCGGCTTCAGTGGCCGGTGTAGGCCGCGTCACCGGAGCGGCCTGCAGAGTCTCGCCGCTTCCCGGGGTCACGTAGTTGTGTACTGCCTGTCGTCAGTACCTCACTTAGGGGTGGTCTAGTCCGGGTTTGGCTGCAGAAAAGAGAGTTTGTAGGCTTTATTCTCCGGAGCCCTGCTGCAGCACGTCTACTCAGGGATACAGCCAGGCCACGCCCCCGTATTTCTTCCATTTTTTAATAATTGCGCCAACAGTTGATCTCTTCTCACCAAGCTGCTTGCCTATTGTCGAGTAGCTCATCCCAGCCTTGTGCAGCTCTACAATTTTGTCCCTGGTGTCCTTAGACAGCTCTCTGGTCTTGGCCATGGTGGAGAGGAAGCACTCTGACTGAGGGTGTGGACAGGGGTGGTCTTCTGTTTGCCGGCGGTCGGGCTCCCGGCGATCAGTATACCGGCGCCGGGAGCCCGACAGCCGGCATACCGACACTTATTTTCCCTCGTGGGGGTCCACGACCCCCATAGAGGGAGAATAAAATAGTGTGGCGCGCGTAGCGCGCCACCGTGCCCGTAGCGTGGCGAGCGCAGCGAGCCCGCAAGGGGCTCATTTGCGCTCGCCAAGCTGTCGGTAAGCCGGCGGTCGGGCTCCCGGCGCCGGGATGCTGGTCGCCGGGAGCCCGACCGCCGGCCAGCCGTAGTGAACCCGTCGACAGGTGTCTTTTATACAGATAACCAGTTCAAACAGGTGCCATTAATACAGGTAACGAGTGGAGGATAGAAGAGCTTCTTAAAGAAGAAGTAACAGGTCTGTGAGGACCAGAAATCTTGCTGCTTGGTAGGTGTCCATATATTTATTTTCCACAAGAATATAAATTGTTTAAAAATCATACAATGTGATTTCCTGTTTTTTTTCCAGATTCTGTCTCTCACAGTTGAAGTGTACCTATGATGGAAATTACAGACCTCTCTCATCTTTTTAAGTGGGTCAACTTGCACAATCGGTGGCTGTCCAAATACTTTTTTGCCCCACTGTAACAGCACGCAGTGAGGAAGGAGAGTAGGCCTGACTCGCAGAGAGAGCTTGGGAATGCCGCAAAGTGTATGTTTTGCCTGTACATTGTCACAGCCAGAGTCTGACTTGTGACTCTCTGCGACTATGCGGATGGTTTTGGAATGGGCGTGTCAAAGAGGGAAGTGGGTGTGTCATAGAGGCAAGTGGGCGTGTAGTCACAATGAAAGTACGGTAAGGCCTACAATGTCTCACGCTCCGCCTCCTGGTGGGTCTGACAAGCCTCAGCTCTGACCCTGGTGTAAATGAAGCTGATGACTGATTGGCCGCAGCAGGGATAAACACACCCACTTGTTCAAATACATGAAAAAGCAGGAGCGGCGCTTAAAAAGCTACTTTACGATGCACGGGTCTGACCGTGACCCCACAAAGCGGAGTCAGAGGACGGGGGAACTTGGGGATGAAGGTCAGAGAGGATCACACACAAAAATATTGTTTTTATTTTAGTTCCTGTATTTGAACATAAGAAAGACAGTAAGGGGTAAATTTACTATGCACCGTGTTTGGTCGAGAGCGAGCAAATTCTCAGGTGAGTGTTCCCAATTTTTCCAACATGAAGATTTATAAAAGGCAAATGCAAAAATCACGAACCCATGGGAAAAACACGGCTGAGAATTCAATCACAACCAAACCATCGGCCAAACTCATAAGTACTTTCCAATAAAAAAATATAACATGGAAATTTACCAAGAATCATGAATGTAATCATGGGTGTAAACAGGGCTGCCACCAGAAATTGTGGGGCCCGGGACTGCCCCCCCCGCCCCCCTCCGAATCTACCTATGCAGGTAGATAGATATATATCTCTATACTAGTGGGGCAGCTTTATATGACACACACATATATACAGGATCAACATTTTTAATTATTTAATTATGAAACAACGTACTAGTCAGTCCTCAAGCAACGCAGAGTCGCAGACTGCTCACACATCCGCAGGCAGCTCCCTGTTTCCCGAACGTCCTCCTTCCTGCTTCCTCCCTCTTCCCATCCCAGCATGCAGCCTGGGCCTCTTAATTGCGCTGGGCCCTGGTGCATTGCACCGGTTGCACTGGCACTAAATCCGCCACTGCTCAGGCTGACATTTGAGAATTGAAGCCACCGCCAGAGGCACCGGGTCCATGCCTGTACTTCCGCGGGCCGGGCCGTCCAAGCAGCAGCAGCACTGACTGAGTTGAGACTCTCAGCAGCAGCGGTGGAGGGCGGTCTCTCACACTCAATCAGTGCTGCTGCTGCTGCTCGGACGGCACGGCCCGCGGAAGTACAGGCATGGACCCAGCGCCGCTGGCGGTGGCTTCAATTCTCAAATGTGTTGGGCAGGAGTACGGGGGGGGGGGGCGAACGCCCTTTCCGCCCCCGTTTAAATCCGCCACTGACTAGTAGCCGGCCAGCCGCGGTCAGTGTCACCGGCGGCGGCTGCCGGCAGGAATATCCACGGCTGGCTGTGTGTGCAGCCCGGGCCCTCCACTCTGTCAAGAGTGGCCGGGCCCGGGACAACTGTTCACAGGGCACCCCCCTGATGGCGGCCCTGGGTGTAAATTCACAACACCCGGGAGAAAACTCACTTTTCAAACACCCTACTTGTGAGCACCGTGTTTGATGAAGCGCTGCACAGATCAGTGAGATCCGTGCATGCTACTGCGTGTATTGTGTAAGAAAGTGCTACAAATAGAAAAAGAAAACTGCGTGAGATCCCCCTCCTAAGCATAGCCAGTCCTGGCTCTTAAAATACCGGGGAAAATTGCGTAGGGGTCCCCGGATTTTTTTAAACCAGCACCGTGCTAGTCAAGAAGATAATGCCACAGGCGGGGGACACATTTCTACAGGTCCCTGCGGCTGTGGAATTACCAACTAAACTAGTCAGTCCTGGTTGGGGTTTCCTGGTGGAGTGGGAACCCCCTAAATAAAGGCGTCCCCCCCTCCAGGGCCCCCAAGGGCCAGGGCTGAAGCCTGGGCCTATGCATTCCTTAGTTCATAATGTCCATTTTGTAAAAATAAAAATAAACATTGTGTTTTAATTTTGGAACTATAAGTCCTAGCAAGCCTCCCCCACATGCTGGTACTTGGAGAACCACAAGTACCAGCATGCGGGGCATTAAAGGGCTTGCTGGTGCTTGTGGTTTCACAAGTAAAACAAATATTACAAAAACTACAGTACTCGGATACCATAGAAAGTAAAAGTTTATTAAAGCACCCTTGCACACACACACACACACTCACACTCACACTCACACACTCACACATACTTACCTACATCCCACCCAGCCATTCACATCCACTTGTCCCTGTAGAAATCCATAGGTCACCTGTAAAAAAACCCTTATAAATACTCACCTAATTCCATGTAGGCATCCCAGGGGTTAAAAAAAGAATAAAACGCAAAACCTGCACCACCGGACATGTAGAAGTGTATACACTCATATATACTTCTACTATGCGAATGCCGGCCTTTATGTGACTGCTGTCACTAGAGGGACCCGGCAACCAAACAGGGGCCGATGCCATAGCAACAGCTTCCTTATTGTCTTTTGTCTCCACGGGCGCCATCTATCCAGAGCCAGATTAAGCGGGGGTGGGGGGTTTGCGATTGGGGTAAGTACCCCCCACAGATCAGATCTCTCTCACCAATCTGATCTGTGCAGAGTTACCTAGTTGTGGTTACATTATTACAGAGTTACATTGTTGCAGTTACATTGTTATAGAGTTGCCTAGCTGCGGTTACATTATTACAGAGTTACATTGTATTGGTTACATTATTACAGTTAAATTGTTGCAGTTATATTATTACAGAGCTGCATTGGTGCGGTTACATTATTACAGAGTTACATAGTTGAGATTACATTATTATAGAGTTACATCATTGCGGTGGGATCCGGTCTGAAGATCGACAGTGTCTAGGTCGACAATGTTTAGGTCGACCACTATAGGTCGACAGTCACTAGGTCGACATGGATGGAAGGTCGACAGGGTTTCTAGGTCGACATGTGCTAGGTTGATAGGTCTAAAGGTCGACATGAGTTTTTCACATTTTTTTGGGGGGGGGGATTTTTTCATACCTAACGATCCACGTGGACTATGATTGGAACGGTAAAGTGTGCAGAGCGAAGCGGTAGCGGAGCGAAGGCACCATGCTTCGCTCGCCATGCGAGGGGACGCGGTGCACTAATTTGGGATCCCGGTCACTCTACGAAGAAAACGACAAAAAAAAAAATCCTCATGTCGACCTTTAGACCTGTCGACCTAGCACATGTCGACCTAGAAACCCTGTCGACCTTCCATCCATGTCGACCTAGTGACTGTCGACCTATAGTGGTCGACCTAAACATTGTCGACCTAGACACTGTCGATTTGATGAACCACACCCCATTGCGGTTACTATTTTAAAGAGCTACATAGTTCCGGTTACAGTATTACAGAGTTACATAGTTGCAGTTACATTATTACAGAGTTACCTACTGTGGTTACTGTATTACAGAGTTGCATTGTTGCAGTTACATTATTACAGAGTTACATTGTTGCGGTTATGTTATTACAGAGTTACATTGTTGTAGTTATGTTATTACAGAGTTACATGGATGCGGTTACATTATCACAGAGTTACATTGTTGCAGTTATTATATTAAAGAGTTACATTGTTGCGGTTACATTATTACAGAGTTACACTGTTACAAATACATTATTACATAGTTACATTGTTGCAGTTACAGTATTACAGAATTACATTGTTGCGGTTATGCTATTACAGAGTTACATTGGTGCGGTTATGTTATTACAGAGTGACATTGTTGCGGTTTTATTATTACAGAGTTACATTGTTGTGGGTTTATTATTAGAGTTACATTGTTGCTGTTTTATTATTACATAGTTACATTGTTGCGTTTATGTTATTACAGAGTTACATGGTTGCGGTTACATTATTACAGAGTGACATTATTATGGTTACATTATTACAGAATTACATTGTTATGGTTACATTGTTACAGTTACATTGTTGTAGTTACATTATTACAAAGTTGCATTGTTGCGGTTACATTATTACAGAGTTGCAGTGTTGCTTTTACATTATTACAGTGTTACATAGTTGAGGTTACATTATTACAGAGTTACGTCGTTGTGGTTACAATATTAAAGAGTTACATCATTGCGGTTACAGTATTACAGAGTTACATAGTTGCGGTTACAGTATTATAGAGTTACATAGATTTAGTTATATTATTACAGAGTTACCTATTGTGGTTACAGTATTACAGAATTGCATTGTTGCGGTTACATTATTACAGAGTTGCATTGTTCTGGTCACAGTATTACAGAGTTACATAGTTGTGGTTACAGTATTACAGAGTTACATAGTTGTGGTTACATTATTACAGAGTTACATTGTTGCAGTTACATTATTACAGAGTTACATTAACCACTATGCCTACATGCTGAGAATAAATTTGAAATTCTTTTAATAAAACAAAATGCATGAAATTACAAAACGTGACATTGCTTTGCTGAGTTCTACGCACATTCATGTAATGTGTGCTCAGGCCACACAAGAACATAACACACACTTTAGTGTGTAACACAAGAAATACACAAATCCTCTACATATATTTGTAAACTGCTGTACGAATAAGGGAAGGCAGTGAATTAGATTTGTAGTGTGGACTTAATTGTATAAAAAAGGCTTAAATAATCATTGTTGCTTTGTAACCCAGAACGCTTGAATTGACTGCGTGTCAACCAAACATCTCGCTCGTTCATTACCTCTATAGACCCCATGTTTGCGGAGCCTCCCCAGGAATGTCCACCGGAGCTTTGAGCTTACACGATTCAATTAACCTTCCAGTTGGTTTTGGAAGCGTGTACTATGGGATAGACTTTCATTAATTGCAAGTCTGACACAGACAATTAAGCTTGATCAAATGAAGAGGGCATAAGGGACATTATTATCATACTGTACTAAAGACTACGCGGCGTGTAAAAGTTGTTTAATTTATGTCAAGGAACATGTTGGAAGAAAAGAAGAAAGTCGTCTTGCACGCCGGGCATAGCCGTATTTAAATGTTTCATTTCGGAGCGCTGTGTGTGTGTCTCTCCGCTGCTTGTTATGTGTCTGTTCTGGCTGCAGTTACTGCACTGTTGTGTTTCTTTATCAATTAATTCATCAATGTATGCACTGAAATGTAAGCAAAGAAATGGTTTTCTGGAAGGAAACATAACATAAAATGTATCATACGGGTTTGGAATTGTGTTACAGAGTTTAGCGCTTCTCCAGCATCTGTTTGGGGAACAGCACATTCATTAGCAAATCCCACTGTATGTATGTGAATATGGTTTTATGCCTTTTTATTGTACCCTTTGGTGCTCTGTGTTTTTCAAAATGCATCATTTAAATGGCAGAGGAAAAGCAAGACAATGCGGGGCGATAAATGCAAGTATTGTAACCAAGACAATTGCAGAAATAGATTTTAGGAGATTTCGGCCCTGCTTGCGCCTCCCAAAAAGTAGCCTGGGTTCTTGTATACTGTAAGTTTGGCTTTTCTAATACTGAAATGTGAGATGTGTGCAATACAGAGCGTTGCATAACACCATATCAGCTTTATAGACATAGTGAAATAATCTGCAGGAGAATTCACCAGTGGAAAATAAGGGAGATGGTACCAGCAGTGCATAAACATTCCCATAAAGTATAGAGCTCTGTCCCCAATTTGTTATGACCAACAGCAGGGTGCTATGGGTGTCTGTAGCAGGGAGAAATCCCCCCCCCCCCCCCCACATACCTTACACTCACAACTGAAAGGGCCTGGAAAGGGGTGAGTGCACACCTACCAAGTATCCTCAACAAAAAAGCCCAAATTACATGCTGGCAATATTCTAATAGTGTAAATACTCCCAGCACCACAAATGTGTGGAGAACACTGTAGTGCCCCATCTCACATTATGCCACACAGTGCCGCAATTCACAGTATGTTGCATTTCCTCCAGTTTACATTATGCCACAGTGCCTCCAGTTTACATTATGCCACAGTGTCCCAGTTCACATTATGCCACACAGTGCCGCATTTCACAATATGTTGCATTTCCTCTAGTTTATATTATGCCACAGTGCCTCCAGTTTACATTATGCCACACAGTGCCCCAGTTCACATTATGCCACATTGCTCCCAGTTCATATCATGACACAGTGTCGCCAGTGCACATTATGTTACAATGTAGTGCCTCCTATTCACATTATGCCACAGAATGCCCAGTTCACAATATGTCAAAATACCTACAGTTTACATTATGCCACACAATGCACCCAGTTCACATCATACCACATTGCTCCCAGCTCACATCATACCACAGTGCTCCAGTTCCATAGCCAGATTAAGTGTGGAGCACATGGCATATTATTCCCAGGGTCCCCCTTGCCAGGGGAACCCCCAGCCAGAGTACACTGACATTACTAGATTTCTAATGAGGGTGTAGAGAGAGAAACACACACACACACACACACACACACACACACACACACACACGGAGTCCTCCTGAGTCCTGTCCCTGTGTGTAAGTAGTACAGAGGCTGCTGCATTTCTTGCATGTGACAAGATCAATTATAGCTTTTATTTTTCTATGTATATTTTAAGGTTGTTTAAGTTGTCTTTGTTCCACTACAAGAACATTTTATAAAATAGTTTTTTTTTTTAAATTGGGTGGCACTATAAACAGTACCTAGATATTAATAAACTCTTAATTTACATTTAATATACACCATTGGGCTAAATTTAATATACACAATCTGTGCATCCCAACATGATCCATTCCAGGAGGGACAGAATGCTCTCTACCTGGACTTCCTTCTTAAGTTATGATTGTAATCACCTGTGCTGAAACACCTTTCTTATCAATTAAATAGTTCAACACAGGTGACGCCAATCATATATTAACAGGGAAGCCCAGGTAGAGAGCATTTTGTCCATCCTCGAATGGGTTATGTTGGGAGGTGTGCACAATTTAATTTACCCCCCCCCCCCCACCCACCACACCTTCCACCAGGGCCCCCCTGTTTTAGTTGTCCCCAAGGCTTAAACCGGCCCTAACCACTTCACATTTTGCCACCGTGCCACAGTTTTTAGCATGCCACAGTGCCCCAGTTCAGATCATCCCACATTGCTCCCAGTTCACATTATGCCATTGGGTCACCAGTCCACATAATGCTACGATGTAGTGCCTCCAGTTCACACTATGCCACAAAGTGCCCCCAGTTCACATTATGCATCCCCCCCTGCTATTCATTTCTCTGTAATCTCAAATATTGGTTCTGCAATCTCTACAACATGATCTTTAAAAGAGCATCAGCTATGCTGTGGCCATACCAATGGTGAGACCTTGGACCTTGTTCTTCCTCCTCCTTACCTTCCCATTTGGCTCCTCCCACCCCGGCTGACAATGTTATCTGTTGCAGCATCAGTTGTTGCAACCTGCCCCCTCCCCCTTCATGGGCCAGTCCAACTCCTTGAGTGTGGAGAACACTGGACAGACTCTTCTGCCACCCTGTTGTGAATCTATCTGCAATGGATGAAGGGATATTTATTTTTCGACCACAATCACCATACAAGCAGCTCTGATGTCATTACACCCGGCACCTCGCAGCCAGGGGAGCAAAACAGGGAATGCCATAAAACTGAGGGCCCGTTCAGACCTGATCGCTGGTGTGTGAATTTGCAAGGCGGCTTATTATCGATGGACTGCGCATGCGTATGGATTATAGTGTGCATGCACAAGTCCAAACAGCGAAAGATCCAGCGTCTTTTTTGATTGCTAGCCGTACACAAGTTGATTAACAGGAATTCGACATTTGCGGGTGGTAACTGGATGTTTTCTGGGAGCGTCAGGAAAAATGCAGGCGTGCCTAAGCGTTTTCAAGTAGAGTTTGTGTAGTTGCTGTAATAATATGAAAACCCAGAAACATTTATTAGGCATATATTATCTGTATTAAAAAACTGAATGAAACACTTCCCTGATGATTCCAAGCCAATGTACTCTGAAGTTAAAGCATAGAACAAATAAAATTTATTTTAGAATGATTTTAACTTTTCACATTTTTTGACTCCTCAGGGAAACCACCTTTTGCAGATATAACCACAAAACACACCCGGGGCGTTCTTTCTGCAATAGGAAGCAAATATACAGTAGTCTGGGAAATTCTTCCCAGCACTGTTGCCGAAGTTCCTATAGATGTGCTGCACCTATAGGTTGCATTGCTGTCACCTGCTGTCTGTCTAACTCATCCAGTGTTGGACTGGGCATGTAGGGCCCACCGGGGGAAGTGCACAGTCTAGTACCTGATCCTTAGAGAAGGAGGTGGGGCCCACCGGTGGTTTCCCCTGTACCCCTGTGGGCCAGTCCAAGCCTCAGCTTATCCCAAACCAGCTCAATGGGGTGTAAGTCTGCAGGGCAGGGCAGCCATCAGGGGGGACTTGTGTCCCAGGTCCTTACTGAGAGCGGAGCCCACCCCTGGCTCCTACCAATACCTGGAGAGCTACAACAGTCTGTGAATCAACAGCAGTCTGATGCGTAGGGAGGACTTCATAAAACAAGCCTTCTCTGCGTATCAGCTCTCTGTAAACCATTCCTGTAAGTCCGCAACACTCCACCTATATGTAACGTCGCAATGTATGACATCACATAGGGGTGGTGCACTCGGCAGAATCTTATTTGGGAGGGAGGGGCCCTGTCTATTTCGTCAGTCCCAGGACCCACAATTTCTGATGGCAGTCCTGCTGCAGACTGTAAGACCATTCCGTGATGTGTAGCCCACCGCCTTGTCCTTGAAGGTAGTTCTTACATAGCCTGGATGTCCGTTTTGGGTCATTATCTTGCTGTAGGATGAACCCCTGACCAACTAGGTGTAGAGCAGAATATTGCATGTTGCTGCAAAATTCTCTTGTAGCCCTTTTGGCTCATGGTGCCAGTCATTCTGTGTACACTGACTCAGGATCCAGCAAAAAAAGCCCCCGGCCATCACACTCCTCCTCCATGTTTGACCGGAGTGACAGGGGTTTATTTACTACACGGTGGCTTGCAATAACCACTGCTTCCCAATGGGCCAAGGCCCATATTTAAAAGGGCAATGCTTTTAATAGTAAAACATGTCTTGAATTTTGTGATTACATGCATTGATTGCTCTTTTAAATGAGCTTGTACACACTAGAAAACCCCACGAGGAACCATCCTTTTATCTACTCGATGGCGTACAAAAAGATTACAAAATCCCATTGTGATTAACCAAAGATTGCAAATTTTAATTCATCGGTCCATGAGACCTTCTTTCAGTCTTCTGTAGCCCACTGGTGGTGATTTGCTGGTCCATGGTGAGGAGGCGGGGCTAAATGATGTAATTTTGCATCATTTAGCCCTGGACCTACACTCAGAGCTGCGATTACAGATACTGCCACCCCATTCTGCCTGTTTCACTAGGAAGCGGACACAATGTGGCAGGGGTGCCCACTCTTCCAGGGGTTTCGGGGACTACATAAAAATTGTGGGACTCCTGCTACTTCCAGGGGAGTAGGCAAGTATGCTCTTTATCATTGTTGCAGAACAGTTCTCATCCCAGTTCTTGTTCCCTGAAGAAAAGGCCTTTTTGTATAACTCTAAAATATACATTACCTTTCAGTTTTTGGTCATCTAAACTATTATTTCAGTGCTTAAATTTCAATATAAAATGAAAAAAACAAAGGTTGTTCTAAAACTCTTCATTGGTCGTGTATATATACAAAATGAATGAATAATGTAGTGAACTAATTAGCCATGCCTATGCCCCTCTTTTTGCTGCATAAAATCAGCAGAATAATACAAAAAGTTGGGGTGTGGATTGATAGATCGACACAAAAAAGGTCAATAGGTTGACGCCACTTGGTCGATATTCAATGGTCGACACATTCAAAAGGTCAACTGGGTCAAACGTTTGGCAGGTAACTGGTCGACAGTGAGTAAGGTCATCCAGGTTAAGAGGTCAAGAGACTCAAAAGGTCAATAAACACATGGTCACCACAAAAAAGGTTACCACATGATATTTTCTTATTTCATCCTAAACCTAGCTCTAACCCTCTCCCTAATCCCTAACTATCCCCCCCCCCTTCACCCCAGTGCCTAGCCCCACCCCTGGTGCCTAACAAAGGGCCTAATTCAGATCTGATCGCAGCAGCAAATTTGTTAGCTAATGGGCAAGACCATGGGGGTAATTCCAAGTTGATCGCAGCAGGAATTTTGTTAGCAGTTGGGCAAAACCATGTGCACTGCAGGGGAGGCAGATATAACATGTGCAGAGAGAGTTAGATTTGGGTGGGTTATTTTGTTTCTGTGCAGGGTAAGTACTGGCTGCTTTATTTTTACACTGCAATTTATATTTCAGTTTGAACACACCACACCCAAATCTAACTCTCTTTGCACATGTCACATCTGCCCCCTCCCCTCCTACACTGCATATGGTTTTGCCCATTTAGCTAACAAATTTGCTGTTGCGATCAAATCTGAATTAAGACTTATAACCGTACCCACGGCAGCCTAACCCTAACCCTTGGCCTAGAACCTAGCCCTAACTGATTCTTCTGGTAGCCTAACCCTAACCCTCAGCCTAGAACCTAACCCTAACTGTCCCTTCCCGCAGCTTAACCCTAACCCTCCCCCAGGTGCATAGCCCTAAACCTAACCCTAAAAGTCATGAAAAACCATGTGTCAACCTGTGTGAACCATGTGTCGACCTTTTCAACCTGTTGACCACATTGACCAACTGGTATTGATCTGTGCCAACCTTTTGACTGTCATCTTGACGGTGGCATCATCTACAGATGGCACTAGTGTAATTCCACTTTTGCCCCGCTTCCCCTGTAGATAAAATTAAGCAAATTAAAAAGATGAGGGGCATATTTGCAAAAAATCAATAAAGTCAAATTAATATCAACCTTACACTATATGGCATCGGACTGAGGGTATGGAAACCACCCTCTAAAAACCCTGCATTGCCCCTGACCCCCCATATCAGAAGAGACCTTGGGGGTAATTCAGACCTGATCGCTCGCTAGGTTTTTTTTTTTGCACTGCTGCAAACAGATAGTCGCCGCCCATAGGGGAGTGCAATTTCGCTTTGCAAGTGTGCAATCGCATGTGCAGCCAAGCAGTACAAAAAGAGTTTGTGCAGTTTCTGAGTAGCCCAGGACTTACTCAGCCGCCGCGATCACTTCAGCCTGTCCGGGATCGGAATTGACGTCAGACACCCGCCCTGCAAACGCTTGGACATGCCTGCGTTTTTCCAGACACTCCCTGAAAACGGTCAGTTGCCAGCCACAAACGCCCTCTTCCTGTCAGTCTTCTTGCGAGTGGCCGTGCGAATGGATCCTTCGCACAAACCCATCGATGAGCGGCGAACAACTTCGTACCTGTGCGACGAGCCTGCACATTGCGGTGCATATGCATGCGCAGTTCAGACCTGATCGCAGCGCTGCAAAAAACGCTAGCGAGTGATCAGGTCTGAATTATCCCCCTTGCTGTGTATTTCCTGGAGGACGAGGAGTAAAGTATAAGACTATGAGATATCCTTACAGGAGGTTTTGCATTCTTGTTCCTGCACGGTCCTGAATAACTGTGTTTGAATAATAATATCGTCCATAGGGATGGCTTGTCATGTGCAAGTAAGATTTGCCTTATCAATTGTTAAAGGCCATTCAGATAACCTAACCATTATCAACCATAAACAGTCATTCAGGAAGGACTTTAGTGAATCAGGAAATCTTTAATGGACGTTTACAATGAATAATATATTTTCTTTTTTAGGTAATAGACTATTAGAGAATGACCAAAATCCAAAACTCTGTGTGATTCCTATCTGTCACTTATGTTGAAGTTCAAGGGCCCCCTCCACTTAGTGCTGCAGGAATCCAGTGCCACGAAGGACATAAGGCCTCAAGGAATCACAGGTAATTATAGCGACAGTAGAAAAATACTCAACTGGATGTAGAGGAATGAATTTAAAGATAGCAGAACTACTTTCTATCGACCGCTGCGGTCACTACGGGTACGTGCAGAAAAATCACTTTACTTCTTCAGTGGGATCACTGCGCCAGGTATAGCATCTTTTGTGACAGTGTTAGACTAGAGATGTGCACCGGACACTTTTAGGTTTTGTGTTTTGGTTTTGGATCCTGGAGCTCCGTTCGTGTTTTGGATCTGGATTGGTTTTGCCAAAACCACCCTTTTGGGTATTGGTTTTGGATCTGGATTTTTTTGACAAAACATAAAAACAGCTAAAATCACAGAATTTTTTTTTTTTTTTAAATCCTACAGTATTCTTAACCTCAATAACATTAATTTCCACTCATTTCCAGTCTATTCTGAACACCTGACCATATTGTTTTTAGGCCAAAAGGTTGCACCGAGGTCGCTGGATGACTAAGCTAAGCGACACAAGTGGGCGGCACAAACACCTGGCCCATCTAGGAGTGGCACTGCAGTGGCAGTTATAAAAACTAGGCCCCAAACAGCAAATAATGCAAAGAAAAAAAAAGAGGTGCAAGATGGAATTGTCCTTGGGCCCTCCCACACACTCTTACGTTGTTTAAACAGGACTCGCACAGTTTAATAAACTCATCAATTCAGCAACAGGTGGTCCCCCTGGAAAAAGCTTGCCAAGTTCTCCGAATCATAGCTAGCTACAAACATACCACCTCCTTCTTTGATGACTTTTCACATTATGAGAAGAGGCAAGAGGAAGAGGACAGTGTCAAGAAAGTGATTAAAAATTAGAGAGGCACACGCAATCAGGAACAACACACAGGCTTTCACCTCCACTTCTATCTTGGTGTGGAATAGAAAGGACTTTAACCAAGCAAATACATAATTACCACATTACTGGACAAACTGAAAAACTAGTGGCCAAAGCCTCCGAATTTATTCCCTCTTCTCTTAATCTTGGATTTAATGCTGGGATGCAAATAAACTGGTGTATACCATAGGATCAAGATTGGATATTTTCCCCTCTACGGAGTCTAGAGACTTATTTTGTGAAAATCTCGTGGCTTTCTTTTTTTTTTTTATTGCATTTTTATTTACATATTTTGTGGCAGATGCCTTATTTTTGTTTTTCACAGCTCCCAGTTACACGCATGTAAGCATACCTGTGTGTCCCAGATACACGCATGTGAGCATACCTGTGTGTCTTCTTTATTTTTTTCATATTTTTACTAAAGCAGCCCCTTACATGTTTTATCAGCCCCTCCTGAGCCCCCACAGCAGCCCCGGATCTGGCAAGTTGAGTTCGGATGGGTTCGGTACAATACTAAGCAGGACTGTGCAGTGAATTTTTGTTATTCAGCCCCTGCCCTAGTGAAGCTTACCACTCTAGTCCAAACTCATTTCATATTACAAGTAGGACTGTGAGAGGAAGCAATGCTAACCTCTGTGCCCACAGCATGCCTCAGCCTGGCAAGCCAGACATCTTCCTGGCTGTAAGCCACCATGAGACTCCATACTGGGCCCTTATTCAGTAACTGTTTGTGCCTCACAGGAGCTACTAGCCCATCTAGTGCTGTAGTGCACTGGAAAGCTGATGCAATGCAAGATCACTGAAACTTCTTCTAACACCGCAAGATCTTGCGATAACCTTACACAGCCCTTATATTGTACAATTATTAAGGAGAAAACATTTACAAAATAAAGGAAAAGAACTCTGTACAACAAATGCAAATCTTGTAAATAATCCCAAAATGTGGAACATTAATAATAAATCAAAACTAAAGTTGACTAATTGGAGCCATTCATTTGAGTCCCTAACATAATTGAGAAGAACCTCTATCTAATACTGGGTACACAGTGCACACTAAAAGATATATCTTCTAGAGATGAGCGGGTTCAGACAAGGCACCCCTGGAATTATACAGCAGTGCCTCTGAACTTATACAGCAGATAGGCAGCACCACCGGACTTATACATGATAGACAGTACACCTGGAGAATTACACAGCACAGTAGACAGGCAGCAGCACCCCTGGACTTAAATGGCAATGAGGCAGCACCTCTGGACTGATAGGGCAGAGGGACAGCAACCCTGGAATGATGTGGCAGAGACAAAGAAAAGACGTGCAAGATGGAATTGTCCTTGGACCCTCCCACCTACCCTTATGTTGTATAAACAGGACATGCACACTTTAACCAATCAATCATTTCAGCGACAGAGTCTGACACACGACTGTGGCTGAAATGATTGGTTTGTTTCGGCCCCTACCAAAAGAGAAGCAATTAATCTCTCCTTGCACAAACTGGCTCTACAGAGGCAAGATGTCATCCTCATCCTCCGATTACTCACCCCCTTCAGTGTTTACATTCTCATCCTCACAGAGAAATAATTCCACACGAAGAGGTGGATTTTTTTGGTATTTTGCCCAGGCATGACAATGGGCTTTTTCATCCCATGGCCAACAACTGTCTTACTGGTGCCTTATTCAAATAGACCACATCACCATCAGAATACTCAGCGTCAACTTCCTCTTCAGTGCAAGCTACACCAATAATCTCCTCATCCTGGTGTACTTCTACAGTGACATCCTCAATCTCAAAATCAGCAACTGGACTAGTGGTGCTCCTCCCAGCACTTGCTCGGGGCGTGCAAATAGTGGTAGGAGCCTCCTCTTCCCATACAGTCTTGGGAAAGTCAGGTCTAGACATCGCAACCGCGGACACACTTGGACTCTCCTTGGTGATTTGGTGAACGCACAGTTGTTTTTTTCCTGTGCCTTAACAAACTTTATTTTTTTATTTTTCGAGAGGGAGGAGGGTCAGTGTACCTTTATTTATAAACACCCCTGTATTTTTTACAGCATACAGGACAGAACCAGCACCCCTGTATTTTTACAGTATTTTACAGTATACAGGATAGGGCCAGCACCCCTGTATGTTAACAACACCCCTGTAATTTTACAGCATAAAAGAAAGGGCCAGTGTACCTTTATTTATACAACACCCCTGTATTTACTACAGTATACAGGACAGAACCAGCACCCCTGTATTTTCACAGCACCCCTGTATTTTCACAGCATACAAGACAGGGCCAGTGTAACTTTATTTATACAACTCCCCTGTATTTTTTACAGCATATAGGACAGAACCAGCACCCCTGTATTTTTGCAGCATAAAGGACAGGGTCAGTGTACATTTATTTATACAACACCCCTGTATTTTTTTTACAGCATACAGGACAGAACCAGCACCCCTGTATTTTCACAGCACCCCTGTATATTTACAGCATACAGGACAGGGCCAGTGTACCTTTATTCTAACAACACCCCTGTATTTATAGCATACAGGACAGGACCAGCTCCCCTGTATTTTAACAACAACAACAACAACAACAACAACAACAACAACAACAACCCTGTATTTTTACAGCATACAGGACAGGGCCAGCACCCCTGTATTTTAACAACACCCCTGTAATTTTATAGCATACAAGACAGGGCCAGTGTACCTCAATCTGGCTGGTTGGAAAGAAAATCTGGTAATGGATAGGAGCAAATAACATGGATGAGAGCAAATGACAATTGACCATTTCAAATGGTCAACTGTCACTTGCTCCAATCCATTACCAGATTTTCATTCCAACCAGCCAGATTAAAAGATAACTCTTTAGGTGCATGGGCACCTAAAGGAGGAGATGTATCAAACCTTGGAGAGAGATACAGTCAGTGCTGTAAGTATGGCAAAGCGCCGGAACTACGTGTGTGTCAGGTGTGCCTGGCACACAGCGCAGTCGCCCTGGGGGCGCAATGGCCAGCAGCATGTAATGAGTCAAATTGTGCTGTGTGCGCCGCGCTGAAGCCGGAGGCAGGGGAGGAGAGCAGCAGCGCCAGAGGCAGGGGAGGAGGAGGGAGTGGGGCTGGAGCCGTAGCAGCGCTATGTAATTGGTAGAGGCGCCACTGCAGCAGTCCCCTCTCCTTCCGCATTGGCTGCCCGGCGCTGCTGTGAATGCTGGGATGCACTTCCCTCATCCCAGCATTCACAGCGGAGGCGGGCAGCCAATGCGGAAGGAGAGGGGACTGCTGCAGTGGCGCCTCTACCAATTACATAGCGCTGCTACGGCTCCAGCCCCACTCCCTCCTCCTCCTTCTACCCTGCGGCTGCCCGGGATCTGCCAGCATGAGGAGCCTGACTTGCAGCGGGGAGAGATGGTAAGTATCTATCTATCTATCTATCTATCTATCTATCTATCTATCTATCTATCTATCTATCTATCTATCTATCTGCCTGTCTCTCTCTTTCTCTGTCTATTCTGTCTGCCGCAATGTGTAAAAAGGGGGACAGGCTGCCGTAATGTGTTAAAAGGGGACGCTGTCTGCCGTAATGTGTAATAAGGGGATGCTGTCTGCTGTAATGTGTAAAAAGGGGGACTGTCTGCCGTAATGTGTAAAAAAGGGGGACGATGTCTGCCGTAATGTGTAAAAAAGGGGGACGATGTCTGCCGTAATGTGTAATAAAGGGACTCTGTCTGCTGTAATGTGTAAAAAGGGGGACGCTGTCTGCTGTAATGTGTAATAAAGGGACTCTGTCTGCTGTAATGTGTAAAAAGGGGGACGCTGTCTGCTGTAATGTGTAATAAAGGAACTCTGTCTGCTGTAATGTGTAAAAAGGGGGACGCTGTCTGCTGTAATGTGTAATAAAGGGATGCTGTCTGCCATAATGTATAAAAAGGGGGACAGGCTGCCATAATGTGTAAAAGGGCTCTACCTGGTGTAGTGGCACTACTGTGCTGCGTAATTTGAATAATAGAGACTACTGTGCACCGTAGTATGAATTGGTATTATTTTGTGGCCATGCCCCTTCCCCATGAAGCCACGCCCCTATATATTTTTTAAACGCGCCCACGGCGCGCACTGCCCCTTGCATAGGTGGTGGCACCAACACCGTTTCTTGCACACAGCACTAAAATGCCTAGTCACGGCACTGGTATGGCAGTACGGGATGGTACTGCATACCGCTAAGAAATTGCCAGCCGGTATGCAGTACCGCGGGCCCAGCCGCCATGCTTACAGCTGCTGCTGTGTAACGGGAGAGGAGAGCACAGTGCGCGCCTCTCCCACCCCTTAGTGCTCAGTCCGGTCTCTGGGGGCGGCGGTGTTAATCTCCAATGAGGCACCCATACTACCCACACTAATACACCCTCGCACCTACCCTACTCCCACCTATACACCCACACTAACACATGCTCGCATCTACCCTACTCCCACCTATACTACCCACACTAAAACACCCTCACACCTACTCTACTACCACCTGTACTATACACACTAATACGCCCTCACACCTACCCTACTCCCACCTATACTACCAAAACTAATACACCCTCACACCTACCCTACTCCCACCTACACTACCCACACTAATACACCCTCACACCTACCCTACTCCCACCTATACTTCCCACACTAATACACCCTCACACCTACCCTACTCCCACCTATACTACCTACACTAATACACCGTCACACCTATACTACTCCCATCTGTACTATCCACACTAATACGCTCCACACCTATCCTACTCCCACCTACAGTATACTACCCACACTAATATTCCCTCACACCTACCCTTCTTCCACCTATACACCTTCACACCTACCCTACACCCTATACTACCCACAATACTACACTCTCACACCTACCCTTCTCCCACCTGTACTACTCACACCTATAAATCCTCACACCTACCTTGCTGCCACCTATACTACTCACACCTATGCACCCTCATATCTACCCTACTCTCATCTATGCTACCTACACTAATGCACCCTCTAATACAACCTCACACCTCCCCTACTCCCACCCATACTACCCACACTAATACACCCTCGCACCTACCCTACTCCCACCTATACACCCACACTAACACATGCTCGCATCTACCCTACTCCCACCTATACTACCCACACTAAAACACCCTCACACCTACTCTACTACCACCTGTACTATACACACTAATACGCCCTCACACCTACCCTACTCCCACCTATACTACCCAAACTAATACATCCTCACACCTACACTACTCTCACCTATTCTGCGCACACTAATACACCCTCACACCTACCCTACTCCCACCTATACTACCAAAACTAATACACCCTCACACCTACCCTACTCCCACCTACACTACCCACACTAATACACCCTCACACCTACCCTACTCCCACCTATACTTCCCACACTAATACACCCTCACACCTACCCTACTCTCACCTATACTACCTACACTAATGCACTCTCAAATCTACCCTACTCTTAACTATACTACACACTAATGCACCCTCACACCTACCCTACTCTCACCATTTTTACACCTAAACTAATGCACCCTCACACCTACCCTACTCTCATCTATACTACCTACACTAATACACCCTCACACCTACCCTACTCCCATCTGTACTATCCACATTAATGCACCCTCACACCTACCCTACACCCACCTATACTAACCACACTTATACACCCTCACGCCTACCCTACTCCCACCTATACTACTCACACTAATACACCCTAACATCTCCCCTACTCACACCGATACTATCCTCACTAATACACACTCACACCTACCCTTCTCCCACCTATACTACCCACACTAATACACCCTCACACCTCCCCTACTTCCACCTATACTACCCACGCTAAAACACCCTCACACCTACCCTACTCCCATCTATAGTACCCACACTAATAAACCCTCACACCTACCCTACTCCCACCTATACTACCCACACTAATACACCCTCACACCTACCCTACTCCCACCAGAATTATCCACACTAATACACCTTCACACCTACCCTACTTCCACCTATACTACCCACACTAATACACCCTCACACCTACCTATACTACCAACACTAATACACCCTCACAACTACCCTACTCCCACCTACACTACCCACACTAATACACCCTCACACCTACCCAACTCCCACCTATACTAACCACACTAATACACCTTCACACCTATACTACCTACACTAATGCACCCTCAAACCTACCCTACTCTCACCTATACTACACACACACTAATGCACCCTCACACCTACCCTACTCCCACCAGAATTACCCACATTAATACACCTTCACACCTACCCTACTACCACATATACTACCCACACTACCCTACTGTTACTCTTTTTACACCTAAACTAATGCACTCTCACACCTACCCTACTCTCATCTATATTACCCACACTAATACAACCTCACACCTACCCTACGCCCGCCTATATTACCCACACTAATGCATCCTCACACCTACCCTACTCCCACCAGAATTACTCACACTAATACACCCTCACACCTACCCTACTACCACATATACTACCCACACTAACACACCCTCACACCTACCCTACACCCACCTATACTACCAACACTAATACACCCTCACACCTACCCTACTCCCACCTACACTACCCACACTAATACACCCTCACACCTACCCTACTCCCACCTACACTACCCACACTAATACACCCTCACACCTCCCCTACTTCCACCTATGCTACCCACACTAAAACACCCTCACACCTACCATACTCCCATCTATAGTACCCACATTAATACACCCTCACACCTACCCTACTCCCACCTATACTACCCATACTATTACACCCTCACACCTACCCTACTCCCACCAGAATTACCCACACTAATACACCTTCACACCTACCCTACGTCCACCTATACTACCCACACTAATACACCCTAACACCTACCCTACACCCACCTATACTACCATCACTAATACACCCTCACACCTACCCTACTCCCACCTACACTACCAACACTAATACACCCTCACACCTACCCTACTCCCACCTATACTACCCACACTAATACACCCTCACACCTATACTACCTACACTAATGCACCCTCAAACCTACCCTACTCTCGCCTATACTACACACACTAATGCACCCTCACACCTACCCTACTCCCACCAGAATTATCCACATTAATACACCTTCACACCTACCCTACTACCACATATACTACCCACACTACCCTACTGTCACTATTTTTACACCTAAACTAATGCACTCTCACACCTACCCTACTCTCATCTATATTACCCACACTAATACACCCTCACACCTACCATACTCCCGCCTATATTACCCACACTAATGCACCCTCACACCTACCCTACTCCCACCAGAATTATCCACACTAATACACCCTCACACCTACCCTACTACCACATATACTACCCACACTAACACACCCTCACACCTACCCTACACCCACCTATACTACCAACACTAATACACCCTCACACCTACCCTACTCCCACCTACACTACCCACACTAATACACCCTCACACCTACCCTACTCCCACCTATACTACCCACACTAATACACCCTCACACCTATACTACCTACACTAATGCACCCTCAAACCTACCCTACTCTCGCCTATACTACACACACTAATGCACCCTCACACCTACCTACTCCCACCAGAATTACCCACATTAATACACCTTCACACCTACCCTACTACCACATATACTACCCACACTACCCTACTGTCACTATTTTTACACCTACACTAATGCACTCTCACACCTACCCTACTCTCATCTATATTACCCACACTAATACACCCTCACACCTACCCTACTCCCGCCTATATTACCCACACTAATGCACCCTCACACCTACCCTACTCCCACCAGAATTACCCACACTAATACACCCTCACACCTACCCTACTACCACATATACTACCCACACTAACACCTACCCTACTCTCACCTATACTACCTACACTAATATACCCTCACACCTACCCTACTCTCATCTATACTACCTACACTAATGCACCCTCAAACCTACCCTACTCTCACAATTTTTACACCTAAACTAATGCACCCTCACACCTACCCTACTCTCATCTATACTACCTACACTAATACACCCTCACACCTACCCTACTCTCGCCTATATTACCCAAACTAATGCACCCTCACACCTACCCTATTCCCACCTGTACTATCCACACTAAAATACCCTCACACCTACCCTACTCTCACCTATACTACCTACACTAATACACCGTCACACCTATACTACTCCCATCTGTACTATCCACACTAATACGCTCCACACCCAGTGGCGTCACTTAGTGGGTGCGGGGGGTGCGGCCCGCACCCGGTGTCACCCTTCAATAGGGTGACACCAAGTACAGGCACTCTCACGTCCGCACCCCCTCCTCCTAAAGCGGACCGCAGTCACTCACGCCCGCTATGTTTAAAGTTAAACAGACACCGAACAGCGCGCTTCGTGTGCGCTGCCGCCCGGGGTATTGTCATTGCTACTGGGGTCCGGCGCTGCTCTGTGCCGCTGCGGAGCTATCGACGGAGAACAGACTCGTGAGATGATGACATCATCATCTCGCGAGTCTTTCTCTCTGCACTGTAGCGGCTGTAGAGGGAGGCTTGGAGGCGCTGGGAGGAGCGGGCTGGGACTCTGCGGGATAAGCTGACACTGTGTGGGTCGGTGCATGTAGCTGAGTCCTGTGGCGCAGCTCACATCTTGAAGCAGGGGCTGGGCTGGCCCGTATTTTCATCTGGAGCTGAGACTGCAGTGCTGAGTAAGTGGATATAAGCTTCTCCTGTACAGTCTCAGGGTGGGATGTACTAACCTCCCCCACCATGTTATTTGGCTTTTCTCAGCGCTATTTTTGTATTATCTTTGCGGCTACTGGTCACCGCTCCGCTGCCTGGCGCTACCCGTTGCGCCCCCACACTCCCCATCTTCATTATCCTCTCTGCCATCCGCATCATCACCGCCGCGGCCACTGATTCCTCTGCTCTCCGTAGAGCTTGGTCTGCGCT
Organism: Pseudophryne corroboree; assembly: GCF_028390025.1. Classification (NCBI taxonomy): domain Eukaryota; kingdom Metazoa; phylum Chordata; class Amphibia; order Anura; family Myobatrachidae; genus Pseudophryne; species Pseudophryne corroboree. Next base: position 43,283,202 of record NC_086444.1, on the reverse strand, counting down.
GCGCTCCCCCTGTCAGCTGCGCATGCGCACTTGTCACAACTTCCTGTTAGGCAGATGACAGGGGGAGCGCAGTGCTGACTAAGCTCTACGGAGAGCAAAGGAATCAGTGGCCACGGCGGTGATGATGCGGATGGCAGAGAGGAGAATGAAGACGGGGAGCAATGGGTAGCGCCGGGCAGCGGAGCGGTGACCAGTATCCGCAAAGATAATACAAAAAGAGCTCTGAGACAAGCCAAATAATACTGCAGGGGAGGTTAGTACACCTATGTGACTGGTAGAGTCTAGATTCTCTTCGTGCATAGGACCTTTCCCATAACCCCCTGGGTCCATGTCACAATCTATTTGTAATAGAAAAGTGTGGCGAGCGAGACACCGAGCCCGATGCGTGGCGAGGGTCCAATGCTGCATAGACAAAAAAAAATACCCCAATCAGAGAACAAAGAAAACATGTAGGAGCTGTAAGGGCGGAAGTTCTCTCATGCCCACTCATTTTGTCACGTCCAGGTCCTTTGCACGAAGGCAACATAGACACAACCCTATGTGACTGCTGTACAACTAATACTAAATGTTTATTTGATTATCAAAAAGATAAAAGGTAATTTAGATTAGATTTTGTAAGTGTGTATTGCATGGCACGACAAATTCCGGCGGCCAAGACGCCATGGCGACCAGGTATTGGTGCCTGGCGACCAGGGCCGTGAACACTATGAGGAGGGGACTGGGAAAGTAGTGAGGATGGGGCCGGGCATGCGGTCAGGTAGGGTAGCGTCTAGTTATCTTTCGTGAGGGGACCTTTCCCATAACCTCCTGGGTCCATGTCACAAACTATTTTTAATAGTAACCTGTGGCGAGCGAAGCAGAGCGAGACACCCAGCCCAAAGCGTGTCGAGCGTCCAATGGTGCATAGGTAAAACGAAATAACCACAAACGAACGGAGAATGGATAAAACATTAAGGTGCTGTAAGGGCGGAAGTAATCTACTGCCCTCTCGTGCTGTCACTTCCTGGTCCTGATCACGAAGGGAACATCGACACAAGCGGTAAGGCAGGGGCTGGACAGCTATGGATGATAGCGCTGACGATACTTCAAATGAGGCGCCGACCTCCAGCCATTCTGAGCTCACGGACCGACAGCCGATCAGGAGCGTTGCCGGACCGCAAGCTCCTATTGGTTCGCAAGTAGGCGCCACATTTAAAATGGCTCCTGGCCGCCCACCGCTGTGCCTGGTTATCCCCATCCCACTGATGGCCTGATGCATTGCAGCTTCGCATTCCTGCTGCTTGGTCTCCCACAGCCTGCCCGTTTGTGAGTTCCACGGTGAGGGACCCGCATAACAGTAAGACTTCAGCCAATGGTGAGTATAGTGCTGTAACTTTTTTTTTTTAAGTGTATATGGCTTTTACAGGGTTTTTTTTTGTTCATGTGGGCTGTGCATATGATATTGTAATTTAAAGGTATGATATTAATTTTGTTAGCTGTTTATGTCACTACTATTGCCATTGCATTCAGTGATATACAGGAATTATCATTTACAAGTAAAACTAGTACTAGTACATTACTAAGGGTTCCGTGTGGTGTGATACAGGAGGAGGATCATGGGGGGTGACACCATCAGTTACCACACCGGGTGACACCAACCCTAGTGACGCCTCTGTCCACACCTATCCTACTCCCACCTACAGTATACTACCCACACTAATATTCCCTCACACCTACCCTTCTTCCACCTATACACCTTCACACCTACCCTACACCCTATACTACCCACAATACTACACTCTCACACCTACCCTTCTCCCACCTGTACTACTCACACCTATACACCCTCATATCTACCCTACTCTCATCTATGCTACCTACACTAATGCACCCTCTAATACAACCTCACACCTCCCCTACTCCCACCCATACTACCCACACTAATACACCCTCGCACCTACCCTACTCCCACCTATACACCCACACTAACACATGCTCGCATCTACCCTACTCCCACCTATACTACCCACACTAAAACACCCTCACACCTACACTACTACCACCTGTACTATACACACTAATACGCCCTCACACCTACCCTACTCCCACCTATACTACCCAAACTAATACATCCTCACACCTACCCTACTCCCACCTATACTACCAAAACTAATACATCCTCACACCTACCCTACTCCCACCTATACTACCAAAACTAATACACCCTCACACCTACCCTACTCCCACCTACACTACCCACACTAATACACCCTCACACCTACCCTACTCCCACCTATACTTCCCACACTAATACACCCTCACACCTACCCTACTCTCACCTATACTACCTACACTAATGCACCCTCAAATCTACCCTACTCTTAACTATACTACACACTAATGCACCCTCACACCTACCCTACTCTCACCATTTTTACACCTAAACTAATGCACCCTCACACCTACCCTACTCTCATCTATACTACCTACACTAATACACCCTCACACCTACCCTACACCCACCTATACTAACCACACTTATACACCCTCACACCTACCCTACTCCCACCTATACTACTCACACTAATACACCCTAACATCTCCCCTACTCACACCGATACTATCCTCACTAATACACACTCACACCTACCCTACTCCCACCTATACTACCCACACTAATACACCCTCACACCTCCCCTACTTCCACCTATACTACCCACGCTAAAACACCCTCACACCTACCCTACTCCCATCTATAGTACCCACACTAATACACCCTCACACCTACCCTACTCCCACCTATACTACCCACACTAATACACCCTCACACCTACCCTACTCCCACCAGAATTATCCACACTAATACACCTTCACACCTACCCTACTTCCACCTATACTACCCACACTAATACACCCTCACACCTACCTATACTACCAACACTAATACACCCTCACACCTACCCTACTCCCACCTACACTACCCACACTAATACACCCTCACACCTACCCAACTCCCACCTATACTAACCACACTAATACACCCTTACACCTATACTACCTACACTAATGCACCCTCAAACCTACCCTACTCTCACCTATACTACACACACTAATGCACCCTCACACCTACCCTACTCCCACCAGAATTACCCACATTAATACACCTTCACACCTACCCTACTACCACATATACTACCCACACTACCCTACTGTTACTCTTTTTACACCTAAACTAATGCACTCTCACACCTACCCTACTCTCATCTATATTACCCACACTAATACAACCTCACACCTACCCTACTCCCGCCTATATTACCCACACTAATGCATCCTCACACCTACCCTACTCCCACCAGAATTACTCACACTAATACACCCTCACACCTACCCTACTACCACATATACTACCCACACTAACACACCCTCACACCTACCCTACACCCACCTATACTACCAACACTAATACACCCTCACACCTACCCTACTCCCACCTACACTACCCACACTAATACACCCTCACACCTACCCTACTCCCACCTACACTACCCACACTAATACACCCTCACACCTCCCCTACTTCCACCTATGCTACCCACACTAAAACACCCTCACACCTACCATACTCCCATCTATAGTACCCACATTAATACACCCTCACACCTACCCTACTCCCACCTATACTACCCATACTATTACACCCTCACACCTACCCTATTCCCACCAGAATTACCCTCACTAATACACCTTCACACCTACCCTACGTCCACCTATACTACCCACACTAATACACCCTCACACCTACCCTACACCTACCTATACTACCATCACTAATACACCCTCACACCTACCCTACTCCCACCTACACTACCAACACTAATACACCCTCACACCTACCCTACTCCCACCTATACTACCCACACTAATACACCCTCACACCTATACTATCTACACTAATGCACCCTCAAACCTACCCTACTCTCGCCTATACTACACACACTAATGCACCCTCACACCTACCCTACTCCCACCAGAATTATCCACATTAATACACCTTCACACCTACCCTACTACCACATATACTACCCACACTACCCTACTGTCACTATTTTTACAACTAAACTAATGCACTCTCACACCTACCCTACTCTCATCTATATTACCCACACTAATACACCCTCACACCTACCATACTCCCGCCTATATTACCCACACTAATGCACCCTCACACCTACCCTACTCCCACCAGAATTATCCACACTAATACACCCTCACACCTACCCTACTACCACATATACTACCCACACTAACACACCCTCACACCTACCCTACACCCACCTATACTACCAACACTAATACACCCTCACACCTACCCTACTCCCACCTACACTACCCACACTAATACACCCTCACACCTACCCTACTCCCACCTATACTACCTACACTTATGCACCCTCACACCTACCCTACTCTCATCTATACTACCTACACTAATACACCCTCACACCTACCCTACTCTCGCCTATATTACCCAAACTAATGCACCCTCACACCTACCCTATTCCCACCTGTACTATCCACACTAAAATACCCTCACACCTACCCTACTCTCACCTATACTACCTACACTAATACACCCTCACACCTACCCTACTCTCACCTATACTACCTACACTAATGCACCCTCAAACCTACCCTACTCTCACCATTTTTACACCTAAACTAATGCACCCTCACACCTACCCTACTCTCATCTATACTACCTACACTAATACACCCTCACACCTATACTACCTACACTAATGCACCCTCAAACCTACCCTACTCTCGCCTATACTACACACACTAATGCACCCTCACACCTACCCTACTCCCACCAGAATTACCCACATTAATACACCTTCACACCTACCCTACTACCACATATACTACCCACACTACCCTACTGTCACTATTTTTACACCTAAACTAATGCACTCTCACACCTACCCTACTCTCATCTATATTACCCACACTAATACACCCTCACATCTACCCTACTCCCGCCTATATTACCCACACTAATGCACCCTCACACCTACTCTACTCCCACCAGAATTACCCACACTAATACACCCTCACACCTACCCTACTACCACATATACTACCCACACTAACACACCTACCCTACTCTCACCTATACTACCTACACTAATACACCCTCACACCTACCCTACTCTCACCTATACTACCTACACTAATGCACCCTCAAACCTACCCTACTCTCACCATTTTTACACCTAAACTAATGAACCCTCACACCTACCCTACTCTCATCTATACTACCTACACTACACCCTCACACCTACCCTACTCTCGCCTATATTACCCAAATTAATGCACCCTCACACCTACCCTATTCCCACCTGTACTATCCAGACTAAAATACCCTCACACCTACCCTACTCCCACCTATACTACCCACACTAATACACCCTCACACCTACCCTATTCCCAGCTGTACTATCCACACTAATACGCTCCACACCTGTCCTACTCCCACTTACAGTATACTACCCACAATAATACACACTCAAACCTACCCTACTACCACATATACTACCCACACTAACACACCCTCACACCTACCCTACTCTCACCTATACTACCTACACTAATACACCCTCACACCTACCCTACTCTCATCTATACTACCTACACTAATGCACCCTCAAACCTACCCTACTCTCACCATTTTTACACCTAAACTAATGCACCCTCACACCTACCCTACTCTCACCTATACTTCCTACACTAATGCACCCTCACACCAACTCTACTTCTACCTATACTACCCACACTAATGCACCCTCACACCTACCCTACTCCCACCCACAAATAGGTTGAACTCGATGGATAATTGTTTTATTTTCAACCTTAGATACTATGTTACACTACTAAATTCACACCTACTCTACAGTCATCTATACTATCTACACTAATGCACCCTCACTCCTACCTCACTCCCACCTTTACTACTCACACTAATGCACTCTCACACCTACCCTACTCCCACCTATAGTACTCACACTAATGCACCCTCACACCTACCCTACTCCCACCTATGCTACCCACACTAATACACCCTCACACCTACCCTACTCCCACCTGTAATACATTAATACACCCTCCCACCTCCCCTACTCCCACCTATACTCCCCACACTAATACACCCTCACACCTTCCCTACTCCCACCTGTAATACTCACAATACACCCCCACACCTACCCTACTCCCACCTATACTACCCACACTTACACCCTCACACCTACCCTACTCTCACCTCTCTTACCTACACTAATGCACTCACATCTACCCTACACTCATCTATACTACCTACCTTAATGCACCCTCACACCTACCGTACTCCAGCATATACTACCCACACTAATGCACCCTCACACCTACCCTACTCTCACCTTTATTACTCACACTAATACACCCTCACACCTACCTTACTCTCACCTATACTACCCACACTAATACACCCTCACACCTACCCTACTCTCTCCTTTACTACCTAAACTAAAGCACCCTCACACCTACCCTACTCTTACCTATACTACCTACACTAATGCACCCTTAAACAACTCCTGCCTATACTATCCACATTAATGCACCCTCACACCTACCCTACTCTCACCTTTACTACCTAAACTAATGCACCCTCACACCTACCCTACTCTCATCTATGCTACCTACACTAATGCACCCTCACACCTACCCTACTCCCACCTATACTACCCACACTAATGCACTCTCACACCTACCCTACTCCCACCTATACTACCCACACTAATACACCCTCACACCTACCCTACTCCCACCTATACTACCCACACTAATGCACCCTCACACCTACCCTACTCTCACCTTTACTACCTAAACTAATGCACCCTCACACCTACCCTACTCTCATCTATGCTACCTACACTAATGCACCCTCACACCTACCCTACTCCCACCTATACTACCCACACTAATGCACTCTAACACCTACCCTACTCCCACCTATACTACTCATACTACTGCACCCGTACACCTACCCTACTCTCACCTATACTACCTACACTAAGGCACCCTCATACCTGTTCTACTTTCAACTATACTTCCTACACTGATGCACCCTCACACCTACCCAACTACCGCATATACTTTCCACACTAATGAACCCTAAAACCTACCCTACTCCTACCTATACTACCCAAACTAATACACCCTCACACCTACCCTACTTCCACCTATACTACACACAATACTACTCTCACACCTACCCTTCTCCCACCTATACACCCTCACACCTGCCTTGCTGCTACCTATACTACTTACACCTATACACTCTCACACCTACCCTACTCCCACCTATACCACCCACAATACTACTCTCACACCTACCCTATTCCCACATATACTACCCACACTAATGCACTCTCACACCTACCCTACTCCCACCTATACTCCCCACACTTATACACCTTCACACCTACCCTACTCCCACGTATACTACCCACACTTATACACCTTCACGCCTACCCTACTCTCACCTATACTACCCACACTAATGCACCCTCACACCTACCCTACTCTCACCTATACTACCTACACTAATGCACCTTCACACCTACCCTACTCTCATCTATACTACCTACATTAATGCACCCGCACACCTACCCTACTCCCACCTATACTACTCACACTAATACACCCTCTCACCTTCCCTACTCTCACCTATACTACCTACACTAATGCACCCTCACACCTGCCCTACTCCCACCTATTCTACCCACAGTAATGCACTCTAACACCTACCCTACTCCCACCTATACTACTCATACTAATGCACCCTTACACCTACCCTACTCTCACCTATACTACCTACACTAAGGCACCCCCATACCTGTCTTACTTTCATCTATACTACCTACACTGATGCACCCTCACACCTACCCAACTCCCGCATATACTACCCACACTAATGCACCCTCACACCTACCCTACTCTTACCTATACTAACCACACTAATACGCCCTCACACCTACCCTACTCCCACCCATACTACCCACACTAATACACCATCACACCTACCCTACTTCCACCTATACATCTTCACACCGATCCTACTCCCACCCATACTACCCACAATACTACACTCTCACACCTACCCTTCTCCCACCTATACACCCTCACACCTACCTTGCTGCCACCTGTACTACTTACACCTATACACTCTCGCACCTACCCTACTCACACTAATATACTCTCACACCTCCCCTACTCCCACCTATTCTACTCACCCTAATACACTCTCACACCTCCCCTACTCCCACCTATACTACCCACACAGATACACTCTCACACCTACCTTACTCCCACCTATACTACCCACAATACTACACTCTCACACCTACCCTACCATCACCTATACTGCCCACACATATACACCCTCACATCTACCCTTGAGTCTCCCATATTCATAACACTTTGGACTAGAAGTATTTCATATTTTTCTGTATTTTGGAATGTTTGCAATGTTTGCATACCATAATGAGATATCTTGGGAATGGGATCCAAGTCTAAACACGAACTATGTTTATGTTTCACATTCACGTTGCCTGAAGATCATTTTATGTAATAATTTTTATAATTTCATGCATTAAATAAAGTTTGTGTACACTGAACCACCAGAAAAAAAAGGTTTCACTATCTCAGTCATGATGATTAAATTCCATATTTCGGAATTTTGGAAATGGGAGACTCAACCTATAAAATCACGCTGACACCAATCGATCAGAAAATGTTTATGTAAGACTTAGCCACATTGGTTTCTATTCTCAAGGGTCAATTCTCTATTAAGGTGTCTCCAGGCTTATCTTTTACATCGAGTGCGCCCTGACGATGATTTTCAAACTTAGCATAGGGCTAATGGGCGGGTCCATCGCAGTGATGCGTGCAACTGTACATATATAAAGTATATATTTATTTATGGCCACTCTGCGCCAGCCAATACACTCACACCAAATGAATCAAACTTCCCGTCATCCTTTTTTTTTTTTTTAAAGAACTGGAAAAATCGATTAAAAATAAAATAATTCTCCTGTGCGGTCTGATAATCAGGTCTAATCTCATACGCTTTGATGAAAGTCAACCCTGGGTAGAAGCGTGTCTCTATGGGGATCCTGAAATAATACACTTTGCTAATATTAGTCCACTGTAGATCATTGGTGATATTTTTCCTGCAATAAAGGGAGTAGAAATGATAGAGGCCTATTTTTAATATTTGTACTTTCCATCTTTTGTTTAACATATTGCCTTAAATTGTAATTCGAAAAAAACCTCTTTACTGTACAGTCAAAATGATGAAGCCGCCAGTGAAATTAGAATTTTATTTTATAATCCTCATGCTGGTTACTCCTGCCTCCATACACTTTTATGACAATGTTAACATACAGATGTTCCCTTAATCTGGTTTCTAAATTACTTTGTATATCCCTGCCGTACATTTTTCTTTCAAGGTAGTTTATTTTGTAGCAGCTCATTTATTTTTAAAGTTTTTTTTTTCCCCCTATCATTCAGGATTACTAATGATATTTATACATCCGTTCCTTTTAATCGCTAAGCGTGTTATCTTGCCACAATATTATTATTACAGCCGCTATTTTTTATTTTCCCGTTTTATTACCTCTTTGTCGAATTTATTAAATATATTTATACACTCACTGTAGGATCTAATTTGTTTTGTAAGCAGGAGTTATTATTTCTGGTGGTATGTATAGCTGACAGACCATACATTTATTAAACCTTTGATCAGTCAACATTTCCCCCATGAATGGTTTCATGCAACCAAAAAGTACTTGCAATTTGATGGTGTGGCTGGAAGGTCCTACTGTTCCCAATTATCCAGAAATAACTTTCTTTCCTTTGTTCCAAAGCGGGTGGAGAGTCACATGGATCTCTGTTCATGGATGCATGCGAGGTCTTGCTTACAGGACATATGCAGAAGTAACATTGCATTTGCCGGTCCTATTGTGGGTCTCTAATACCGCTTTTACATCGCAATAGCGGGTCGCAACCGTGACTTGTGCATGGCTCCTTCCTGAGTGCGACCCACTTGAGACCCCTTTCAGACTGGCGGCACCAACCCATGTGCGGAGGCAGCACCTGGAGATCAGATCATATCTAAGCGCCGCCTCTCCCTATAGTGTGAACGGGTCCCAGGTCGCATCGACTCGGCAACCCGTTCACACTACAAATCAACCCGGGAATAACCCTGCTTTATTCCCGAATTGAAATAATGAGTCAATCGGCCCGGGAATTTGTAACATACCCCTTTCACACTGCACCTCGTCCCAGGTCGCCCCGGAAATATAGCGGGTTATATTGACGATATGCTCATCTGGTGCATTGGACTACTCTGCTGTCTGGCACTACTACTTCCCGAACTTTCGTACAGTACACCATTTCCAGGTTCTAGTCTGTAATATTAGTCCCTACCTGTGTCTGCCATTTCCTGATTGGCCCAGCTTGCTTTTGACTACTCTGCTGTTATTCTCCTGATCTCAGATTGCACATTATTTTTCTGCCTGCTGCAGCCCTGACCTTTACACTCTCTTGCCAGCAGCTATGCACCTTGCTGTTTATTGTTTCACTAATTTGCTGCCTGCCCTGACCATTTGCTTATTAGAGATGAGCGGGTTCGGTTTCTCTGAATCCGAACCCGCCAGAACTTCATGTTTTTTTTCACGGGTCCGAGCGACTCGGATCTTCCCGCCTTGCTCGGTTAACCCGAGCGCGCCCGAACGTCATCATGACGCTGTCGGATTCTCGCGAGGCTCGGATTCTATCGCGAGACTCGGATTCTATATAAGGAGCCGCGCGTCGCCGCCATTTTCACACGTGCATTGAGATTGATAGGGAGAGGACGTGGCTGGCGTCCTCTCCGTTTAGAATAGATTAGAGAGACACTTGATTTACTAATTTTGGGGAGCATTAGGAGTACTCAGTAGTGTACAGTGCAGAGTTTTGCTGATAGTGACCAGTGACCACCAGTTTTATTTATAATCCGTTCTCTGCCTGAAAAAAGCGATACACAGCACACAGTGACTCAGTCACATACCATATCTGTGTGCACTGCTCAGGCTCAGGCCAGTGTGCTGCATCATCTATTATCTATATACAATATTATATATATCTGTCTGACTGCTCAGCTCACACAGCTTATAATTGTGGGGGAGACTGGGGAGCACTACTGCAGTGCCAGTTATAGGTTATAGCAGGAGCCAGGAGTACATAATATATTATATAGTGAGTGACCACCAGACACACAGTGCAGTTTATTTAATATATCCGTTCTCTGCCTGAAAAAAGCGATACACACAGTGACTCAGTCAGTCACATACCATATCTGTGTGCACTGCTCAGGCTCAGGCCAGTGTGCTGCATCATCTATATATATTATATATCTGTCTGACTGCTCAGCTCACACAGCTTATAATTGTGGGGGAGACTGGGGAGCACTACTGCAGTGCCAGTTATAGGTTATAGCAGGAGCCTGGAGTACATAATATTATATTAAAATTAAACAGTGCACACTTTTGCTGCAGGAGTGCCACTGCCAGTGTGACTAGTGACCAGTGACCTGACCACCAGTATATATAATATTAGTAGTATACTATCTCTTTATCAACCAGTCTATATTAGCAGCAGACACAGTACAGTGCGGTAGTTCACGGCTGTGGCTACCTCTGTGTCGGCACTCGGCAGCCCGTCCATAATTGTATATACCACCTAACCGTGTTTTTTTTTTCTTTCTTTATACATACATACTAGTTACGAGTATACTATCTCTTTATCAACCAGTCTATATATTAGCAGCAGACACAGTACAGTGCGGTAGTTCACGGCTGTGGCTACCTCTGTGTCGGCACTCGGCAGCCCGTCCATAATTGTATATACCACCTAACCGTGGTTTTTTTTTCTTTCTTTATACATACATACTAGTTACGAGTATACTATCTCTTTATCAACCAGTCTATATATTAGCAGCAGACACAGTACAGTGCGGTAGTTCACGGCTGTGGCTACCTCTGTGTCGGCACTCGGCAGCCCGTCCATAATTGTATATACCACCTAACCGTGGTTTTTTTTTCTTTCTTTATACATACATACTAGTTACGAGTATACTATCTCTTTATCAACCAGTCTATATATTAGCAGCAGACACAGTACAGTGCGGTAGTTCACGGCTGTGGCTACCTCTGTGTCGGCACTCGGCAGCCGGTCCATAATTGTATATACCACCTAACCGTGGTTTTTTTTTTCTTTCTTTATACATACATACTAGTTACGAGTATACTATCTCTTTATCAACCAGTCTATATATTAGCAGCAGACACAGTACAGTGCGGTAGTTCACGGCTGTGGCTACCTCTGTGTCGGCACTCGGCAGCCCGTCCATAATTGTATATACCACCTAACCGTGGTTTTTTTTTCTTTCTTTATACATACATACTAGTTACGAGTATACTATCTCTTTATCAACCAGTCTATATATTAGCAGCAGACACAGTACAGTGCGGTAGTTCACGGCTGTGGCTACCTCTGTGTCGGCACTCGGCAGCCCGTCCATAATTGTATATACCACCTAACCGTGGTTTTTTTTTCTTTCTTTATACATACATACTAGTTACGAGTATACTATCTCTTTATCAACCAGTCTATATATTAGCAGCAGACACAGTACAGTGCGGTAGTTCACGGCTGTGGCTACCTCTGTGTCGGCACTCGGCAGCCCGTCCATAATTGTATATACCACCTAACCGTGGTTTTTTTTTCTTTCTTTATACATACATACTAGTTACGAGTATACTATCTCTTTATCAACCAGTCTATATTAGCAGCAGACACAGTACAGTGCGGTAGTTCACGGCTGTGGCTACCTCTGTGTCGGCACTCGGCAGCCCGTCCATAATTGTATATACCACCTAACCGTGGTTTTTTTTTTCTTTCTTTATACATACATACTAGTTACGAGTATACTATCTCTTTATCAACCAGTCTATATATTAGCAGCAGACACAGTACAGTGCGGTAGTTCACGGCTGTGGCTACCTCTGTGTCGGCACTCGGCAGCCCGTCCATAATTGTATATACCACCTAACCGTGGTTTTTTTTTCTTTCTTTATACATACATACTAGTTACGAGTATACTATCTCTTTATCAACCAGTCTATATATTAGCAGCAGACACAGTACAGTGCGGTAGTTCACGGCTGTGGCTACCTCTGTGTCGGCACTCGGCAGCCCGTCCATAATTGTATATACCACCTAACCGTGGTTTTTTTTTCTTTCTTTATACATACATACTAGTTACGAGTATACTATCTCTTTATCAACCAGTCTATATATTAGCAGCAGACACAGTACAGTGCGGTAGTTCACGGCTGTGGCTACCTCTGTGTCGGCACTCGGCAGCCCGTCCATAATTGTATATACCACCTAACCGTGGTTTTTTTTTCTTTCTTTATACATACATACTAGTTACGAGTATACTATCTCTTTATCAACCAGTCTATATATTAGCAGCAGACACAGTACAGTGCGGTAGTTCACGGCTGTGGCTACCTCTGTGTCGGCACTCGGCAGCCCGTCCATAATTGTATACTAGTATCCAATCCATCCATCTCCATTGTTTACCTGAGGTGCCTTTTAGTTGTGCCTATTAAAATATGGAGAACAAAAATGTTGAGGTTCCAAAATTAGGGAAAGATCAAGATCCACTTCCACCTCGTGCTGAAGCTGCTGCCACTAGTCATGGCCGAGACGATGAAATGCCAGCAACGTCGTCTGCCAAGGCCGATGCCCAATGGCATAGTACAGAGCATGTCAAAACCAAAACACCAAATATCAGAAAAAAAAGGACTCCAAAACCTAAAATAAAATTGTCGGAGGAGAAGCGTAAACTTGCCAATATGCCATTTACCACACGGAGTGGCAAGGAACGGCTGAGGCCCTGGCCTATGTTCATGGCTAGTGGTTCAGCTTCACATGAGGATGGAAGCACTCAGCCTCTCGCTAGAAAACTGAAAAGACTCAAGCTGGCAAAAGCACCGCAAAGAACTGTGCGTTCTTTGAAATCCCAAATCCACAAGGAGAGTCCAATTGTGTCGGTTGCGATGCCTGACCTTCCCAACACTGGACGTGAAGAGCATGCGCCTTCCACCATTTGCACGCCCCCTGCAAGTGCTGGAAGGAGCACCCGCAGTCCAGTTCCTGATAGTCAGATTGAAGATGTCAGTGTTGAAGTACACCAGGATGAGGAGGATATGGGTGTTGCTGGCGCTGGGGAGGAAATTGACCAGGAGGATTCTGATGGTGAGGTGGTTTGTTTAAGTCAGGCACCCGGGGAGACACCTGTTGTCCGTGGGAGGAATATGGCCGTTGACATGCCAGGTGAAAATACCAAAAAAAATCAGCTCTTCGGTGTGGAGGTATTTCACCAGAAATGCGGACAACAGGTGTCAAGCCGTGTGTTCCCTTTGTCAAGCTGTAATAAGTAGGGGTAAGGACGTTAACCACCTCGGAACATCCTCCCTTATACGTCACCTGCAGCGCATTCATAATAAGTCAGTGACAAGTTCAAAAACTTTGGGTGACAGCGGAAGCAGTCCACTGACCAGTAAATCCCTTCCTCTTGTAACCAAGCTCACGCAAACCACCCCACCAACTCCCTCAGTGTCAATTTCCTCCTTCCCCAGGAATGCCAATAGTCCTGCAGGCCATGTCACTGGCAATTCTGACGAGTCCTCTCCTGCCTGGGATTCCTCCGATGCATCCTTGCGTGTAACGCCTACTGCTGCTGGCGCTGCTGTTGTTGCCGCTGGGAGTCGATGGTCATCCCAGAGGGGAAGTCGTAAGCCCACTTGTACTGCTTCCAGTAAGCAATTGACTGTTCAACAGTCCTTTGCGAGGAAGATGAAATATCACAGCAGTCATCCTACTGCAAAGCGGATAACTGAGGCCTTGGCATCCTGGGTGGTGAGAAACGTGGTTCCGGTATCCATCATTACTGCAGAGCCAACTAGAGACTTGTTGGAGGTACTGTGTCCCTGGTACCAAATACCATCTAGGTTCCATTTCTCTAGGCAGGCGATACCGAAAATGTACACAGACCTCAGAAAAAGAGTCACCAGTGTCCTAAAAAATGCAGCTGTACCCAATGTCCACTTAACCACGGACATGTGGACAAGTGGAGCAGGGCAGGGTCAGGACTATATGACTGTGACAGCCCACTGGGTAGATGTATGGACTCCCGCCGCAAGAACAGCAGCGGCGGCACCAGTAGCAGCATCTCGCAAACGCCAACTCTTTCCTAGGCAGGCTACGCTTTGTATCACCGCTTTCCAGAATACGCACACAGCTGAAAACCTCTTACGGCAACTGAGGAAGATCATCGCGGAATGGCTTACCCCAATTGGACTCTCCTGTGGATTTGTGGCATCGGACAACGCCAGCAATATTGTGTGTGCATTAAATCTGGGCCAATTCCAGCACGTCCCATGTTTTGCACATACCTTGAATTTGGTGGTGCAGAATTTTTTAAAAAACGACAGGGGCGTGCAAGAGATGCTGTCGGTGGCCAGAAGAATTGCGGGACACTTTCGGCGTACAGGCACCACGTACAGAAAACTGGAGCACCACCAAAAACTACTGAACCTGCCCTGCCATCATCTGAAGCAAGAAGTGGTAACGAGGTGGAATTCAACCCTCTATATGCTTCAGAGGTTGGAGGAGCAGCAAAAGGCCATTCAAGCCTATACAATTGAGCACGATATAGTAGGTGGAATGCACCTGTCTCAAGTGCAGTGGAGAATGATTTCAACGTTGTGCAAGGTTCTGATGCCCTTTGAACTTGCCACACGTGAAGTCAGTTCAGACACTGCCAGCCTGAGTCAGGTCATTCCCCTCATCAGGCTTTTGCAGAAGAAGCTGGAGGCATTGAAGAAGGAGCTAAAAGGGAGCGATTCCGCTAGGCATGTGGGACTTGTGGATGCAGCCCTTAATTCGCTTAACAAGGATTCACGGGTGGTCAATCTGTTGAAATCAGAGCACTACATTTTGGCCACCGTGCTCGATCCTAGATTTAAAGCCTACCTTGGATCTCTCTTTCCGGCAGACACAGGTCTGCTGGGGTTGAAAGACCTGCTGGTGACAAAATTGTCAAGTCAAGCGGAACGCGACCTGTCAACATCTCCTCCCTCACATTCTCCCGCAACTGGGGGTGCGAGGAAAAGGCTCAGAATTCCGAGCCCACCCGCTGGCGGTGATGCAGGGCAGTCTGGAGCGACTGCTGATGCTGACATCTGGTCCGGACTGAAGGACCTGACAACGATTACGGACATGTCGTCTACTGTCACTGCATATGATTCTCTCAACATTGATAGAATGGTGGAGGATTATATGAGTGACCGCATCCAAGTAGGCACGTCACACAGTCCGTACTTATACTGGCAGGAAAAAGAGGCAATTTGGAGGCCCTTGCACAAACTGGCTTTATTCTACCTAAGTTGCCCTCCCACAAGTGTGTACTCCGAAAGAGTGTTTAGTGCCGCCGCTCACCTTGTCAGCAATCGGCGTACGAGGTTACATCCAGAAAATGTGGAGAAGATGATGTTCATTAAAATGAATTATAATCAATTCCTCCGCGGAGACATTGACCAGCAGCAATTGCCTCCACAAAGTACACAGGGAGCTGAGATGGTGGATTCCAGTGGGGACGAATTGATAATCTGTGAGGAGGGGGATGTACACGGTGATATATCGGAGGGTGAAGATGAGGTGGACATCTTGCCTCTGTAGAGCCAGTTTGTGCAAGGAGAGATTAATTGCTTCTTTTTTGGGGGGGGTCCAAACCAACCCGTCATATCAGTCACAGTCGTGTGGCAGACCCTGTCACTGAAATGATGGGTTGGTTAAAGTGTGCATGTCCTGTTTTGTTTATACAACATAAGGGTGGGTGGGAGGGCCCAAGGACAATTCCATCTTGCACCTCTTTTTTCTTTTCTTTTATCTTTGCATCATGTGCTGATTGGGGAGGGTTTTTTGGAAGGGACATCCTGCGTGACACTGCAGTGCCACTCCTAGATGGGCCCGGTGTTTGTGTCGGCCACTAGGGTCGCTAATCTTACTCACACAGTCAGCTACCTCATTGCGCCTCTTTTTTTCTTTGCGTCATGTGCTGTTTGGGGAGGGTTTTTTGGAAGGGACATCCTGCGTGACACTGCAGTGCCACTCCTAGATGGGCCCGGTGTTTGTGTCGGCCACTAGGGTCGCTAATCTTACTCACACAGTCAGCTACCTCATTGCGCCTCTTTTTTTCTTTGCGTCATGTGCTGTTTGGGGAGGGTTTTTTGGAAGGGACATCCTGCGTGACACTGCAGTGCCACTCCTAGATGGGCCCGGTGTTTGTGTCGGCCACTAGGGTCGCTTATCTTACTCACACAGCGACCTCGGTGCAAATTTTAGGACTAAAAATAATATTGTGAGGTGTGAGGTATTCAGAATAGACTGAAAATGAGTGTAAATTATGGTTTTTGAGGTTAATAATACTTTGGGATCAAAATGACCCCCAAATTCTATGATTTAAGCTGTTTTTTAGTGTTTTTTGAAAAAAACACCCGAATCCAAAACACACCCGAATCCGACAAAAAAAATTCGGTGAGGTTTTGCCAAAACGCGTTCGAACCCAAAACACGGCCGCGGAACCGAACCCAAAACCAAAACACAAAACCCGAAAAATTTCAGGCGCTCATCTCTATAATGCTTATTTCACTTTGCTGTTAGTTGCCTGTCTTGCCCATAGCAATGATCAGCAATGGGCAAGAATGTACTAAATAAATGATAGATAGAAACTGATTGGTTGGTTGCTATGGGCATTCCCATATATCCTTTTTTGAGGATTTGATACAGCTCCCATAAAATTACCGGAGGAACACATTTCTACAGTAGCTGTATAGGGTTGATGAATTGTCACTAAAACACTGTATACTGTGATATAGCCACCAAATTGCACCAGGATTCCCTCACTGCAGCGTCCACACACTTTTAATAATCCAGGGATATGATTTGCTAAATTTTGGAAGAAAGGTTTGGAATTAATTAACATCAGGCTCCTTATTCCACATAAGCATGAATGCCAATGTATCAATGTAAACATTTTCTGGGACTTGGTAGTTGTATAAGAACATTTATTTTATTTCCTTGTCTATGAAAGATACCACAATACCTATCATTTTAATTATATAGAACTACATTTATTTTTATGTAAGTGAATTCCCATATTTATTTTCAAATTTGATTTGATATTTTTTTTTTTAAATGTCCAGAATAATCCTAGTGCCCGCTTACCTAGGAGGTATTTTTTTTTTTTTTTTAGAGTTCCATTATTAGTAAATGTTATGGTCCCTGTCCTAAACTAAAATGGCCTGAAACAGAAGACTCAATTTAAGAGGTCACAGGCAAAAAAAAACAGGGTGCAGAATTACATAGTCAGTATCTCCTATATAATAGCCCTATTCTGTGACCTTGTGATTCATTTGCTAACGCTGGGCGGAGTCACAACAGTGGGCGGAGTTATTCAAATGAGTCACAGAGATCTGGCCAAATCTACAGGAGACTAGGAGCAGAAGCAGATAGCATGGGCATTGGGCATGTCACAGGCAGGGGTGCATACCTCCCAGCTTTCTGCAGGAGCTTTCTCCAGGCAGAAGGAGGGAAACACACTCAGCGAAAAGGGGGCGTGGCTTCACGGGAGGGCCCCCGTTTTCGTCAGTGAGGGGGCTTGCCCAGCGCTCTGTGGGCTGCTGGCATGCCCCCAGGGGCTGATTATGAGTCCGGGGGGCACAGGGCACTTGAGACAGGGGAGCCCTATCTCATTCCTGTGCCTGCTGTGGGTTGGGGGCATGGCCTAATCGCGACCTGCGCGGCCACGCCCCCTTATGCAAATTCCGATTTTTATTTTTATTTTTTTTATGGGATTTTGGCCCCTCAGCTAGGGCTAAATCCAGAGGAGGTGGTCGCTCCCCCTACACACCCGCACAGGGAGAAGAAAGCAGGGAGACTGCTGCCTCCCTGCAACACCACAGACCTGCCTATATGCAGCAGCGTGTGCTGACTGTAGCACAATGCTGCCGCTGTTGCTGGCAGGACGGGGGGAGCTTCTGAGCTGGGACAGAGCTACTCCAGCCGGGGGGACCCCTAAAACTGTGGGGCCAACGGTACGTATCCCCTGGCCAGCCCCCCCCCCCCCCCCGTAATCCGTACCCCCTGATGCCCCCTCTCCCTCTGTCTCCACTATTCACCGCTGCTCTGCTAAGCAGAACAGCGAGTACAGGAGCTTTCCAACTGCCCCCCCCCCCCCCCACCGCCGGACACTGCGACCCGCGGGTGGGACAGCGGGACAGACCCCAAAAAATGGGACTGTCCCGCGAAAATCGGGACATTTGGGAGGTATGGGGGTGTGTGAGGGGTATGTCATACAGACAGACGGGCACCGGCTCACTGTGTGCTTGACCCCCCACATCAGCATACTCAGCAGGGTCTCTCTGGTGCGGAGGAGCGTCACTTTCTGACACACTCCACGCTTCTTAGCTGCAGTTTAGTGGGGCACCTGCCGCTGTGCAGGTTCCGTACTGCCTCTGTTATCTCCAGCCCCGGCAACCCCACCGCTAGCTGCAGCGCTGCCACCCGCAGTGGAGTGCGTCCAGCTCATTCACACACTTTAGCTGGCGGGTAGCGCTGCAGAAATCCGAGCTGCTTGCAGGCTCTGACCCACTCCTCCCTCCAGCCGCAGCGTCTCCTGGGAGCTAACCAGTCACTCCCAGTCTCCCCTTACCACAGTGCCCGGAAGCCGTGAGGTCCGCGCCACGTGCATGCTATGACCCCCTCCTCCCTCCAGCCGCAGCATCTCCTGGGGGCTAACCAGTAATTTCCAGTCTCACCTTACCACAGTGCCCGGCAGCTGCGCAAGGTCTGCGGTGTGTGACTGAGGAGGGGGGGAGGGATGCGGACTGGCAGAGAAAGCAGGACTCCAGCCTGAGAGAGTCAACCATGCCAAGTCTCCAGCAGCAGCAGATCCCAACAGGTTGGAATGGAACAGCAGCAGCCAGCAGCAGTGACTCCGGTAAGACACATCTGTCTGTCACCACTGTTTTGTCCCTAATACCAATCTCTCCCGTGCCCTGTGTTCTGTCATGTCCCTGTCACCCCTGGCCTTGCCCTGCCACCCTTATTCTGGCCCTTTCACCCTTATCCTGGCCCTTTCACCCTTATCCTGGCCCTGTCACCCTTATGCTGGCCCTGTTACCCCTATCCTGGCCCTGTCACCCCTGTGCTTGCCCTGTCAACCCTATACTGGCCCCGTCACCCCTGTCCTGGTCCTGCCGCCCCTACCCTGGCCCTGTCACCCCTATCCTGTCCCTATCATTTCTGTCCTGGCCCTGTCACCCCTGTCCTGGCCCCGTCACCCCTGTCCTGGCCCCGTCACCCCTGTCCTGGCACCGTCACCCCTGTCCTGGCCCCGTCAACCCTGTACTGACCCTGTCACCCCTGTCCTGGCCCTGTTACTGCATACCCTCCAACTACCTTTTATGGCATGTACAGTACCCGCAGCGCCTCCAGACCTCTCCCCAATGCACTACACCTCCGCACCTTCCCCTCCACCACATGCGGCACTCCACCCCTCCCCCACATGCTGTGCCCCCAGACCCCCTACACCACCCGTGGCTCCCACTCCTCCACCCCTTCACCACCCACAGCACCTCCAGGCCCCTTCCACCATTCACCCCCTTTATACGTCTCCCCCCACCCCTGCCCCCCTCCACCCGCAGCATCTGCAGACACCCTCCTCCATCAGCGGTCCCCCCCTCACCCACCCCTCCCCCACCAATGGCACCCCCGCACCTGCCCCTCCACCACCTGCAGCACCTCCGGACCTCCTTTCCCATCCGCCGCAACACCCGTACCTGCCCCTACCCTACCCATGGTGCCTGCGGTCCCCTACCCAACCCCCGGCACACCCATCCCACAGCACCTCCGGAACCCTTCACCCATCCACAACATCCCTACACCTGCCCCTCTCCCACTCGTGGCACCCCTGCCCCTCCCCCACCTGCAGTGCCTCCGGACCCCTCCCCCATCTGCATCCCCCACTCCTCTGCCCCTCCCCCACGCGCAGCACCTCCCGAACCTTCCCCATCCGGGCCCCACCCCCACTTCTGCCTCCCCTCCACCCGCAGCATCTACAGACACCATCCGCAGTCCCCCCCGCACCCGCTACATTCTGTACATCGTGCCCTGCAGGTGCTGTTCACGCCGTCGCAAGGGGCTGCGCCTCCTTCACCATCGCACGCCCTTTCATTGTGCAATATTTAACCACTAACAAAGGAATGCAGGTAATACTCCATATAATACAAATATTAAACCCCAGAAAGGCATGCAAGGGTTAAGGGGGCGTAGCCCCTTGCGACGGTGTGAAGAGCGCCCGTAGGGCGCGATGAAGCACCTAGTTTATCATAAGAACTGAAGAAGTCCAGGAAGTTAGAAGCTAGTAGAGGACGTTTTTTTTTAGCCTATTTGTAGCACTCACGAAGTTACGATAAATCCAATAGCGCCGCAGCTGGGCTAAATTACACCCTGCGCCGGCACAGCCCCTAAATATGTGACATCATTATATCACATCTAGGGGTGGAGCATATGGGACCAACAAGAAGAGTAGTTCCTAGAGTGTCCTAAAGCCCCTCTAGCAGATCTACAAGCTCTATGATTACCTCATATTTTGGGGTCAATTCATATTTTGTCTCTAGTCCCCTCATGGCACGAGTAAAAGTGAATTTACAGTACCTCTAGACTTGCTGCTTTTAGTTTGTGTGTACAAAGATCCACAAGTCCGAGGTGAGATCAAGTTGCGGTGCCGTTTTTGGCATTTCCAATCCGGTGTAATGGGTACTCGCCCCCCTCATGGCTAATTTAATTCACACCGTTGCATCAAAGGACAACTAATCCACCATCTGACAGGTGCATATATGCTTTTCTGTGATTTGGATGAGATATATTTGCATGAATAGGCCTAAAATGTACTTGACCAGCACCTAGACACCACCTTCATCCCCGTTAAACCTCCCTAAGGGATACAATGTGTAAGCAAGAAACGCGTCTGAATCTATATGTGCTTGGACATGTAAGAATTTTTTGTGAACTTGCACAGTACAAAAAAAATCGAAATTGCACCCTAAACGATATGCTCAAATCTACATACTGTAAGTGCTTGTGCTCTCAAAAGTTATGGTTACGCTGTTGTTACATGTCACCAGGTGGGTTCTTTAGGCACTGCTGGATTACCTATCATGCCTCTGAAAGAGCTGGCCAACAGCCTAGGAAAAGCTTCACTGACCACTGGCATAAAAGTTTGCTGGACTTGCACCTCAAGTGGTTGGCCACATTATTTTCATGGAAAAGACAGCTAAGGTTAGCATGACCTTTTGTTATGCCACGTATGAACCCCTTTGATCACCTTCAAGTACTCCCAGACCATGGTCATCTAGGACCATGTAACAGATCGGATTGAAGCCTACATTGACCTTGTCACTCTGTGAAAGTAATAAGATACCATACTTGGGAGGGGGTGTATCAAACCTTGGAGAGAGATTTAGTGGTAAGAAATAAAGTACCAACCAATCAGCTTTTAACTGACATTTTTCAAACACGGCCTGTAAACAGACAGAAGCTGAATGATTAGTACTTTATCTCTCTCCACTTTATCTCTGTCCAAGCTTTGATAAATCTTTCCATTTGTCCCTATACCATTGATAGAGGAGCAGAACGTGGCGCTCAGTGGATGATCATCAGTCCAAGGTGACTCGGTGAATATAAGCCTTTATAGGTAGGGTTGATTAGTAGACTCTTTGGGGGTAATTCAGAGTTGATCGCAGCAGCAAATTTGTTAGCAGTTGGGCAAAACCATGGGGGTAATTCAGACCTGATCGCTCGCTAGCGTTTTCTGCAGAGCAGCGATCAGATCAGAACTGCGTATGCACTGCAGTGCGCAGGCATGTCGCACAGGTACAAAGCGATGGGTTTGTGCGAAGGATCCATTCGCACGGGTGATCGCTAGGAGATTGACAGGGAGAAGGCGTTTGTGGGTGGCAACTGACCATTTTCAGGGAGTGGTTGCAGGCGTGTCCAAGCATTTGCAGGGAGGGTCCCTGACGTCAATTCCGGTCCCGGACAGGCTGAAGTGATCGCAGCGGCTGAGTAAGTCCTGGGCTGCGCAGAGACTGCACAAGATCTGTTTGACTTTGTACAACTCTGCTACACATGATTGCACACTTGCAAAGCGTAAATACACTCTACTATGGGCGGCAACTATCCGATCGCAGCAGTGCAAAAATGGCCTGCTAGCGATCAGGTCTGAATTAGGCCCCATGTGCACTGCAGGTGGGGCAGATATAACACTTGCAGAGAGAGTTAGATTTAGGTGGGTTATATTGTTTCTGTGCAGGGTAAATACTGTCTGCTTTATTTTTACACTGCAATTTAGATTTCAGTTTGAACACACCCCACCCAAATTTAACTCTCTCTGCACATGTTACATCTGCCCCCCCCCCCCCTACCCTGCACTGCACGTGGTTTTGCCCAACTGCTAACAAATTTGCTGCTGCGATCAGGTCTGAATTAGGCCCTTTATGTGGTGACTCTCCTGGCTTTTATTATTAATGGTAGGTTATTTTTATCCTCGTGTTTGCTTAGGGGCAGACCATCTTTCATGAGTGTGAATATCCCCTGTGCGCTGGGATTTCGGCTGTCGGCATTGTTGGCCGTCAGGATTCTGGCATTGGTATCCTGACCGCCAGGATCCTGACAGAGTGTATGGTCAGTATGTGCTGTCAGTGTGTGCTGTCACTCAGTAAGTGCTGTTAGCAGATCCGTAGCTAGACATTTTAGCGGTGTGTGCAAGAAACAGCATTGCTCCCCCATTAACAAAACAGGGTCAGCGCGTGCCATAGGAGCGCACCAAAACTATAGGGGCGTGACTTCATGGGGAAAGGGCGTGGTCACAAAATAATACCAATTCATATTAGGCTGTACAGTAGGCTCCATTATTCAAATTACGCCACACAGTAGCGCCACCTACACATATTACACCATGTAGATCCCCTTTTACACATTACGCCAGGTAGAGCCCCTGTCACACATTACTCCAGGTAGAGCCCCTGTCACACATTACGCCATGTAGAGCCCCATTTTACACATTACTCCATGTAGAGTTCCCTTTTACACATTACGGCTGGTAGAGTTCCCTTTTACACATTATGGCAGGTAGAGCTCCCTTTCACACATTATGACAGGTAAAGTCCCCTTTTTCACATTATGGCAGATAGAGCTCCCTTTGACACATTACGGCAGGTAGAGTCCCCCTTATACACATTATGGCAGGCAGAGTCCCCTTTTTACACATTATGGCATCAGAGTCCCCCTTTTTACACATTATGGTGGGCAGAGTCCCACCTTTTATGCATTACGGCAGCAGAGTCCCCCTTTTTACACATTACAGCAGCAGAGTTCCCCTTTTACACATTACGGCAGGCAGAGCCAGCTTTTTACACATTATAGCATTAGAGTCCCCATTTTTACACATTAGGCAGCAAAGTCCCCATTTTACACATTACGGCAGGCAGAGTCCCCCTTTTGATACATTACGGCAGGCAGAGCACCCTTTTTACACATTAGGCAGGCAGAGTTCCCTTTTTACACATTACAGCAGGCAGAGCCCCCCTTTTACACATTACAGCAGCAGAGTCCCCCTTTTTACACATTAGGCAGGCAGGGTCTGAGAGAGAGAGAGAGAGAGAGAGAGAGAGAGAGAGAGAGAGTGAGAGAGATTGCCTCACCAATCACTGGACTTTCTAAATTATATTTACATACAATAGAAAATCTTAGTTTACATACCACTCACCACCCTCAAGTGAGGGAAAGGTCACCTGAGCACCTTTTTGCAGTTTTGCCTGTACCTATGCTGTGCTGGGCTGCTGCTGCAGTGTGATACTGTGAGGCTGACCTGGATGACATGAAATGCCTGCTCCTTCTCCCCCAAATAAAGCGGCTCTGTGCGGCGCAAGCAGGGCCAGATTAAGCCTTGGGGGTGCCCGGGGCAATTTAGACAGGGTGGCCCCAATGGAAGGTGGGGTGTATATTAAATGATGCATACCTCTCAACATGACCCATTCCAGGAGGGACAAAATGCTCTCTACCAGGCCTTCCTTCTAAATATATGATTGTAGTCACCTGTGTTGAACTATTTCATTGATAAGAAAGGTGTTTCAGCACAGGTGATTGCAATCATAACTTAAGAAGGAAGTGCAGGTAGAGAGCATTTTGTCTCTCCTGGAATGGGTCATGTTGGGATGTACGGATTGTGTATATTACATTTAGCCCAATGGTGTATATTAAATTTAAATTAAGAGTTGTAAATTAATGCCTGGGTACTGTTTACAGCTCCAACTAATTAAACGACAACTATTTTATAAAATGTTCTTGTAGTGCAATAAAGACAACTTAAACAACCTTAAAATACACATAGAAAAATAAAATCTATAATTTATCTTGTCACATGCAAAAATAGCAGCAGCCTCTGTACTACTTACACACCGGGACAGGACTCAGGAGGACTCTGTGTGTGTGTGTGTGTGTGTGTGTGTGTGTTTGTGTCTCTCTCTCTAGACCCTCATTAGATAACAAGTTACACAGGTCTCAGACATCCTGGTGTGGAGAGAGCTGTAAGTGACACAGGGATCCCACCCTGGGTCACTTACAGCTCTCTCCACCCTCCTATCTCTCCTCTGGTTGGGAAGCTCTGTCGATAGTTCATGAAATATGATCCTCCTGAGTCTGTGCCTGCACTGCATACTGTCCTGCTCACACTCTGGCTCTCTGGTTCTGCTGCTGCACAAGAGGGAAAGCTAGTGATGTCAGTGTGCCATAGCCGAGGGGCCCCCTGACAGAGGGGGGACCGGGGTACAGTATGCCCTGCATTACCCCCTTAATCTGGCTATGGGCACAGGGCAGTGCGGGAGTCAGCTGGAAGAGACGTCATCCCGAGTTTATAGACACTGCGATGGGGAAGGGGGGGGGGGGGGGGGGGAGATCATATGATCCTGGCACGGCACTCCCAGAAGCTGGCTCTCCCTTGCAGCAGCGTCAGGAGTGTACCAGAGATAGCGGTCGTGCGGGTGTGCAGCCAGATGGCGTGTCCTCAATGCATTTGCGCTGTGGGCAAGGCACCATTGACACACACCTAGTTACTGCCCTGGCTGTTAGTGTGCATTGTGAGCCTATGATGGGATGTAGTTAAATTGCCAGCAGTTGGGATGCTGGAATCCCGACCACCGACAATGCTGCCAGCCGGAATCCAGGCTATCAGGGGCTATTCCAACTTGTGGGTGTCCACGACACCAATAGAGTGTGAATAGATCCTGTGGCGCGCGCAGTGATCCACCGAGCCCGCAGCATTGCGAGCGCATTGAGCCTGCAAGGGGCTTTGTTGCGCTCTCCCCCATGCAGCGTCGGTATGCTGACCGCTGGAATCCCGGCCGTCGGCATCCTATACCTAACACCCTATGATGACAGTATGGACATATAATGAAACGGCTATGGGTTTTGCAGTTTTTTTTTTTTAAACGAATGTCATATACTGTACGTGTTTCTTTTTATCTGACTCATACAGTAAGTCATCTGCCCTACTGTATACACATGTGACACATGACAAAGATGTTCCAATGTATTTATGTAAGATATGATGAAGCAATATTGTAGAAGCTAAGAGTCAAAGTTGTAACGATTGACTGGAGTGGTTCTTGTGGGCCGGGGCTGCGCGGATGTACTCCCGTTTCCCGCCACGTGTTTCATCTAAGTGGCGCGAGCAGTCGCCGTATCACGGTCCTGTCGTGTTCCACTAATACAGGAACCCATCTCTGTAAAACAAAAACCTTACACGGATGACTCCCCATGGAGAACTGTGTATCATAATAACATGAGTATAAAATGAGTTAGAAATGCTGTAGCAGAATTACATACTGTTAAACTACATGACAGTCTTCTGCCAGTTCCATTCTGCAGCTGAGTGTATTATAGTCTCCATTGTGCCCCTTTACTGCTCTGCCATTGCGCAAATGCCGCAAGTTGACGTTGACGGCTGAATTAAGTCAATTACGATTAAAGGTGATCCTGTTTGCCGCACTAGTCAGTACAACGCAGGGTGTTATAAAGAGTTACACACTACCACTTGCACTTCACTTAATGATATGCCACCGCTTAGCCCCCTGCGTTACGGTGATTTACATAGGGAAATGACTTGATCAGGCACTGCACCTCTTTAATCTGATCTCTTTTGCACATTCCTAAAGCTCAGGCGCCTTCTTCCGTATCCCACACAAAAGAAAGGCTGGCGAAATCACAAAGGAGACTATTTTAGCCCAGAGCTAAAGGCACTTTCCCATGCATGGAATGACATCCCACTGTTTCTCATAAAGCCACGGCGCTTCTGGCTTCGGGAGAAGAGGATCTTGACGTAAACAAGACATTTCCATTCAAACTATTTAAACAAACATGCTAATGGTTTAACAGAGGAGAATAACGAGCTGGGCCGTTACTCAGCAATACTAATATTAGCAAATCATTTGGTTTCATGTCAATTGGGTCGCCGCTTCGGAGAATAGTCAAGCAATATTAAACCTTTACTGTGTGCGATACCATGAAAAATGACATACCCCTAATTGTCATGTATTTACATATTCATTGCTGCTGTAGCGTATACATACATTAGCATGTCATGGTTCCAGGCTGCACAGGAATATCAGTGGCCTACGGACAGAGAATCCATTCACCAAGGTTAGGATGAAAATTGGTTTTGGAACAAGGAGCAAAATTAGATCTAAACGCGTCGGTTTTGTAAAAAGACAAATCCTATCAAACAAAAATGTTAATGGTGTCAACATTTGAAAGAAATGTCAATTATAAGCCACGAGTCGTAGCCTTATCCTGTATTTTAGATGTAGGGGTTGTTACTGAATCCCTAATAAAACACACGTCAATGAATCTGATGAAATTTATAATGTCTTAGAATCAAAACTTTTTAAGGGACTTTTATGTATACCTAATATCAGATGTGTCATGCAAATTATGCCAATATTCAGAATGTTAACAGCATAATATCAACATGGTCTGACTGTTGATATTTAGGATATTGACATGTTCAGTATGTTGGCATTTAGCACTGACATCATGCTGACATTGACAAATGTCGACAGAATGTCACCAATGGTATTTGAAGCTAAACCTAACCCTTGTTAAAGCCTAGCCCTAACCCTTAAATCATGTGTCGACAGTCAAAATGTTGGCATATTGACAATGTTACCATTATGGCGTCAACATTCTGAATGTTGATATAATGACTACATACCATGATATCTACTGAATGCTCGCTGAACCCAGAGCAATATTATTTTTAGGGGAAAGGAGGAGCCTAGCAATGTAGTCCACTTCAGACACATTCCTCCATGGTTTTGGTGAGTCATTCCCGTGTTTCAGGTACTGTCTCACCATCTCACCCATGGATATTGCAGGTATTGCTGCCGGTATTCCGGCTGTGACGATTCCGGCGTCAGTCTGCTGACCGCCAAGATCCCGACAGCCGGCATATCATACTGATTCTATGGGCAAGTATTTATCAATATAAAATCTGTTCTCCAGCTTGAAACCCATGAACCAAAAGGAATTGTGTGAAGGGGCAAAAGGCAAAAGTAGATTCAATATCAATTTTACCCAGAAGAGCTGTGATTATTTGCCACCTTTATTGACAAGTGTTAGTCAAATGATCTTATGTCAGTCAGTAAACATACTCTTGAGGCTCAGTATTATATTAAAATTTAGAAATACCAATTATAGGTGCCCATAAGTGATATTAATAAAAAAGTAATACAAGAATCAATACTCAACTTATATGTGAAAGTTCTCCAATGTGTCCTTCATATCTTCATTTATATGAGGAGGATCCTTCAGCACTCCTTTGATGGACAGAATCAGTAGTCAATCATTGCAGAAGTACTACGCACAGGTATATGTCATTCCACTGCCTAAGGTGAATCCCAATTAAACTCAGTGAACATATATTTTATTTCTGTTTACAGAGCTACTTCCTATAATCTGGTTCTAACTGGTATTTGGCCCATAATGCTTAGTGTGCCCACTCTGTGTTACAGACCACACCATGACTCATTGTTTTATCTTAAAGGTCTCTTATCTTCTGTCTCAAGTATGTGTATGTACTCGTCAAGGCCTCAATGGGTGCCAACACAGTAAACTGCAAAGCATGTGGAAATAATTTTAACCATATGGTAACAAGAGCTTCTGGGCCTTGCACCAAAACCTATAGTAAAGCCTCATCAAATGACTGATATTAAAGCCCTCAATCGGGACACCGGGATGATGTTATTAACTGACAAAGTCCAGAGGGTATGAAAGATGTTGGAAAAAGCCTTGGAAACCTTTTTGGGCATGACACTGACCAAGAAACAAAACTAAATCAGTCACAGAAGGGGTAGGGAAGTGCTCAGTCATGCGGCCCAAGCACTCCTCCTTAGCAACCTTCTCTACTAAAACATATAGCAACTCAAAAGCAGACTGGAGGTTCTATGGGGAACCCACAACCACAGTACTAGAAATCGGGAGTCTATCCCCTTGAAAAAAGCCAAAAATTGTGCCACATCGGGTTATGGGTATCAATCGAGCCACTTAGCCATGGCAACCGCATTTACAGGCGTAGCTAGGGTTGCCACCTCATCCCTTTAATTCTGGACACATATTAATTACACAGGTTCTGTGGCTGATTAAAACTAGAGCTGTTTACCGGAAATTTTCCGGGATTTGTGTTTTGGTTTTGGATTCGGTTCCGCGGCCGTGTTTTGGATTCGGTCGCGTTTTGGCAAAACCTTCCTGAAATTTTTTTGTCAGATTCGGGTGTGTTTTGGATTCGGGTGTTTTTGTTTCAAAACCCCCTCAAAAACAGCTTAAATCATAGAATTTTGGGGTAATTTTGATCCTATAGTATTATTAACCTCAATAACCACAATTTCCACTAATTTCCAGTCTATTCTGAACACCTCACAATACTATTTTTAGTCCTAAAATTTGTACCGAGGTCGCTGGATGACTAAGCAAAGCGACGCAAGAGGGCGGCACAAACACCTGGCCCATCTAGGAGTGGCATTGCAGTGTCAGACAGGATGGCACTTCAAATAATTGGCCCCAAACAGCACATGATGCAAAGAAAAGAGAAAAAGAGGTGCACTGTGGTCGCTGGACGGCTAAGCTAAGCGACACAAACACCTCAATATCACAGGAATTATTCGTTCTAATCAATGGTATTATTGGTCCAAATCACTGGAAGAAAATGCCAAAATCACTGGAATTATTCATTCTAATCAATGGTATTATTGGTCCAAATCACTGGAAGAAAATGACAAAATCACTGGAATTATTAGTTCTAATCAATGGTATTATTGGTCCAAATCACTGGAATTAAATGGCAGTAATGTCGGGAATTATATCAAATGGCAGTACCACTGGACATATACGGAAGTGTCAGACAGGATGGCACTTAAAAAAATTGGCCCCAAACAGCACATGATGCAAATAAAAGAGAAAAAGAGGTGCACTGTGGTCACTGGACGGCTAAGCTAAGCGACACAAACACCTCAATATCACAGGAATTATTTGTTCTAATCAATGGTATTATTGGTCCAAATAACTGGAAGAAAATTACAAAATCACTGGAATTAGTCATTCTAATCAATGGTATTATTGGTCCAAATCACTGGAAGAAAATGACAAAATCACTGGAATTATTTGTTCTAATCAATGGTATTATTGGTCCAAATCACTGGAAGAAAATGACAAAATCACTGGAATTATTTGTTCTAATCAATGGTATTATTGGTCCAAATCACTAGAAGAAAATGACAAAATCACTGGAATTATTCGTAAACATTTGTAGAAAGTCGCTGCTTTCTGATTACAGAAATGCTCAGATATTCCTGCGAATCCACAATCCCTTCCCAGAGGAAAAAGAAATTGAGAAACCGTTGTTTGAGAACGTTTGTTCTCTTTCCCTTACAAAGGAACAAACCACTTTCCAAGAAGACTGACGTTTTTGGGATTATGGAGACAATGTTTTTGAATATAAATCCTAAAGCAGGTGGTGTATTAGAGCAAAAGAGTGCAAGAGACCAGCCATGCAGTTTCTGAAATATTATGACAAAATGTTAGTGTATTTCATAAGCACTCATTCCTAACTCTGCTAAGTACTGTTTGGTATACTGTATCTGGCTTCCATGAGGTAGTTGTCAATTATTTCATCTTCCATTGACCTTTTTGAAAGCGGTAGAAGTTATTGATTCTTTTTTTTTATTTTAATTTTCCCCTATTTTTAATTTTCTCCTGCATAGCCCAGTTAAATGTTGCAATGTTAAGTATTGACTTGTGCCTTCTGGGGGTCCACTTCTTCACCAAACCCAGCCAAATCTCATCCTGACCCTCTGTTCCCCGTTCTCTATGTACCCCATCTGTGTCACCCATGTCTGTCTACCCCTCCCCTTTAGATTGTAAGCTCTCATGAGCAGGGCCCTCTTTCCTCATGTGCTTATCCTTTGTCTTACTTTAATGATCTTCAACTGTACCACATCCAGCAGTCTTCTGCCACCTGATACTTATTCCAGTGTCATCTGCTGATGTAACTATGTATATTTACCCTGTACTTGTCCTATACTGTCATCAACTGTAAGTTGCTGTTTTTCTGTTTGATTATTTATGTACTCTGTAATTGGGCGCTGCGGAACCCTTGTGGCGCCATATAAATAAAGGACAAAAATAATAATAATAATAATAATAATAATAATAATAATAATAATATAGGGTGTATAATCCCCAGGTGTATCTCACACATCACACAGTACAGTATATAGGGTGTATAATCCCCAGGTGTATCTCACACATCGCTCAGTACAGATTACAGGATGTATAATCACCAGGTGTATAACACACGTCGCCCAGTACAGTATACATCCTGGTCACAACAATGCCGCAGATATTGAGCACTGATCTGGATACTAGAAGTGACACAGAGCTGCAAGAAACAGCAATGGCCTACTGTACTGTACTATATATGTATACTGCTGGTCACCAAAATGCTGCACTGTCCTACTAAATACTGTTCACAAAAATGCAGCACAGATATGGAATGGATTCTTGAAAGTGACACAGAGCTGCAAGATACTACAGCAATGACCTACTGTACTGTACAATTATATACTGTTGGTCACCAAAATGCTGCACTGTAATAATTATAATACTATATATTATATACTGCTCACAAAATGCAGCACAGATATGGAATGGATACTTGCAGTGACACTGAGCTGCAAGATACAGCAATGGCCTAATCATGTACTGTACAACTATATACTGTTGGTCACCAAAATGCAGCACACTGAGCACAGATATTTGCAGCACACTGAGCACAGATACTTGCAGCACACTGAGCACAGATATTTGCAGCACACTGAGCACATATTATGGAGCTTTTCAGGGAGAGAATATAGCCACGTCCTCTCCGTTCAATCTCCAATGCACAAGTGAAAATGGCGGCGACGCGCGGCTCTTTATATAGAATACGAATCTCGCGAGAATCCGACAGCGGGATGATGTCGTTCGGGCGCGTTCAGGTTAACCGAGCAAGGCGGGAAGATCCGAGGCTGCCTCGGAACCGTGTAAAATAGGTGAAGTTCGGGGGGGTTCGGATCTCGAGGAACCGAACCCACTCATCTCTAATTAAAACCAGGCGAAATGGAGTCTTGAAGTCAACCAGCCACAGAACCTGTGTGATGAATATGTATACAGAAATAAAGGGATGAGGTGGCAACTCTAGGCATAGCCCCAGGTCCAGAGGAAATAGTTAGGGCAGTCACGAACCAGAAGAGGGGCTCCATTTGACTTAGGGGTCATGAGATAGAAGCAGAAAGGGATGGTCCAAATCATGGGAAACTGAAGCGCAGTAGCAGTTCAGGCAGGTGGCGTCACATCAAACTAGAGCTCAACATCTTTATAACCAATGTCCATTATGCGAAAATTGTAATGCTTCCAATGCAACTCCTCCAAAATGCACCCCTGGCAGAACAAAATAAACCATGAATGAGATGCAGATAGTGAGTGACATATAAAGCTTTCACAGGGTGTTTTTCTAGAAGCCAGGGGGGAAATTTTTTAAAACCCCATCAGCCAGTAAATATAGGACTGGTAAATGTCCTCTCCAACATCCTTCTTCTTAGCAGCCGACTTTACCAGCAATAGAAGTAAGCAAAAATACATCAATGCATTTGCCCTTACCGATTCGTTTCCACATGTGAGGATGCTGACCACAAAGTACTTTTATATTCATTCAGAAGACATCACCTGGGTCACCGTCTAAACTAATGCTACTGCTATGGCAGAGCCACCTGAGATACTGGAGCAACCACTGTGGAGAACACATCCTATGTGGTTTTTAATCTGGTGAAGCTGCTGCTGCTGCCCCGAGCTAGTTCCAGCCAGAGAGGAAGAGCTTAATTCAGACACATGACCCAGTCAGAGTCCAACTCATCTGAGGACCCCGCCCCAGACACCATAGGGGAATGGGAAGCCCAACAACCTGCATGACCAACCGCTGCTCCACTGTGACTGATAACCAAACCTAAAGCAGAAGACGAGGAGAGGGAAGGCAAAAGGGCAACAGGACCGCTAGAGGACCCACAAAGCAGAGGAGAAGAAACAGAGGGATGAAGAGACAGCACAGAAGGAATAGTAAGAGCAGTAACAGTAGGGAGAACACAAATAGAGGTCAGCTGAGCCACCAGGGAGGCCAGCTGAGCTTCCACATCCACAGGAGCAGATGGCGGTGCACGTACACTCTCCGCCTGCAATGCAATGACTTTGGTGACCAACATGACCAACAAAAGATTGCCCATGGCCTACATATCTAACGGGTTGAGAAGAGGAGCAATTAGTGCCCAAGGTTACATAATATGCATCAGCAGCACCAGAAGAGGAGGGGATGGGAGCCATGACATTTGGCAAGTTGGTAAGTTGGCGCTCTGGCACTGTCACAACTGAGGGCCTGAGCTGACGGGAGGCAGCCTCAGTTGTAGGGGCTGAGATGTAACGGAACCTGGGAGGTTGTATCAGACCCCTAGACATGTAAGTAACATGTAGAATAACTGCCCGAAGGCGTGACCACGACAACCAGGATAAAAGTCAATGATGTTTATTATGACAAACTCCGTAACACAGCAGCAGTAAAAGGAAACATAAAAGTCAACAGAGGATAAATACTATTCCTGGGTACTACAGGGTGGCAAGGGCCACAGGCACTGGTAGTGTGAGACAGTTCTTATAATCTTCTAGTTGGAAAGTCCTTACCAGGCCTGACTGTAGCAATGGAGAGAACCCAGGATCGTACTAGCTGATGTTCCAGGAAAGGCTGGGCTGCTGAAGGTAAAACGGCTGCTGTGGATACTGGCTGGAACCAGACTGTTGTTGGTACGGAGTGGATACTGGCTGGAACCAGTTAAATAATGAACGAACTTGAGAGCGATGAAATAATAATGAAGTTTGGAGTTTGAGAGCGGTGAAATAATAATACCGGTGAAGAGTGGTAAACTGCAGAAAAGGACACCGGCCCTTTAAGAGAAGCTATACACTGCTGGAAGCTGGGCTGGAAGCAGGTGATTGTTTGAGAGCGGTGAAATAATAATACCGGTGGAGAGTGGTAAACTGCAGAAAGGACACCGGCCCTTTAAGAGAAGCTGTACACTGCTGGAAGCTGGGCTGGAAGCAGGTGATTGTTGTAGCTGGAAACAGGTGAGTCCAGAATGGATCGGGGAGTCAGGCTACACCGCAGATGGAATGCTGGTGCGGGTCTCTATAGCAGAAGTCTGGAGACAGGAGCTGGAACCTGGAAGACAACCACAGGAGAGAGACAAACTGGAACTAGGTTAGACAACCAAAGCACTGACGCCTTCCTTGCTCAGGCACAGCATACTTATACCTGCAGCAAGGAAGGGGTTGGCTAGGCAATTATGCAAATCAACAATACAGACAGCAGATTGGTGGAAATAATCAGATGACAAAATCCAAGATGGCTGCGCCCATGCAGACACTTGGAGGGAAGTTTGGTTTGTAATCCATGTGAGAATTGAAACAGTAATGGCGACGCCGGCCACAGGAGACAGGAGACGCCAGACTGACAAGCGCACATTTAACCACGCGGGCACAGCGGAGGCCGCGGCTGATGAAATCACCACTCTGACATTCTGCATGTGGAAACTCAGGAACAGCGGAATCCGGTCCAGGAACGCTGAGCCAGCCTTAGGAGGCATCTGAAGGGTAAGTAATGGCGTCCAGATACCCGGATCGTGACAGCACCCTTCCCCCTTTAGGAGTGGCCCCAGGACACTTCTTAGGCTTTAAAGGAAACTTTGCGTGGAAATTTCGGACCAAGGCAGGAGCATGGACGTCTGAGGCATTGGTCCAAGAGCGTTCTTCAGGACCATAGCCCTTCCAGTCAATGAGGTATTGTAACTGACCGTAACGGAAACGTGAGTCCAAAATCTTGGCCACCTCGTACTCGACTCCCCGTTGAGTCTGAACTTTGGGAGCTGGAGGAAGTGCGGAATGAAACCGATTCAGGATCAGCGGTTTCAACAAAGAAACATGAAATGTCCTGGGTATTTTCAAGAAGGATGGTAACTGTAACCTGTAGGCAACAGGATTGATGACTTGTTCAATCTTGAAGGGTCCGATGTAGCGAGGTGCAAATTTCATGCTGGGAACTCTCAACCTCAAATTCTTCGTGGACAGCCACACACGATCACCCACCTTGAGAGCAGGAACCGCTCTACGCTTCCTATCGGCAAACTTCTTATACCTGAATGAGGCTTTAAGCAGGGCTGCGCGGACGTTCCTCCAGTTATTTGAAAACTGACGCAAGGTGACATCCACTGCTGGAACAGAAGTTGCGGGAAGCGGTTGGAATTCTGGGACTTTAGGGTGGAATCCATAATTAATGAAGAATGGTGTAGAAGAAGATGAGGAATGGTATTGATTGTTGTTGCTTAA
Organism: Pseudophryne corroboree; assembly: GCF_028390025.1. NCBI lineage: Eukaryota > Metazoa > Chordata > Amphibia > Anura > Myobatrachidae > Pseudophryne > Pseudophryne corroboree. The sequence continues at coordinate 43,246,932 of NC_086444.1, read as the reverse complement.
CTCGGCCCAAGGAAGGAGTTGAACCCAGTCATCTTGAGAGGAAGACACATATATACGGAGGAAGGCCTCCAAGTCCTGATTCACCCTCTCGGTTTGACCATTGGTCTGAGGATGGTAAGCCGTGGAAAACTTTAACTTGACTTGGAGGGCTTGACACAAACTTCGCCATATTTGGCTACAAATTGTACTCCACGATCCGAGATGATCTCTTCAGGAAGACCGTGAAGTCGGAAGATCTCTTGTATAAACACTTGAGCCAACTTGGAAGCTGACGGAAGACCGGTGAGAGGGATGAAATGTGCCATCTTGGTGAACCGGTCAACTACCACCCAGATGGTATTAAACTTGTTGCAGATAGGTAGATCGGAAACAAAGTCCATCGACAAATGGGTCCAAGGTCGACGGGGAACAGATAATGGAACCAGTTGCCCCGCAGGCGACTGGCGGGAGACTTTGTGTTGGGCACACTTTGGGCAGGAGGCAATAAATTCCATAACGTCCTTCTTCAGAGTTGGCCACCAGTAGGACCTAGAAATAAATTCAAGGGTTTTCTGAATGCCTGTATGTCCAGCAAAACGGGAAGCATGGGCCCAATGCATGAGCTTCTTCCTTAGAACTGGCTTAACAAAACTTTTCCCTGGTGGAGGCGTAGAGTCCATCCCTACCGTGGAGAATGCCAACGGATTAATAATAGGATGCTTGTCTGCAGACTCGGACTCATTTTCTTGCTCCCATGAGCGGGAAAGGGCATCGGCCTTACGATTCTGAGAACCCGGACAGAACTGGAGTTTAAAGTCAAACCTAGAAAAGAAAAGTGCCCATCTGGCCTGACGAGGATTCAGACATTGTGCGCCTTTGAGATATAAAAGATTTTTGTGGTCGGTAAGTATGGTGATTGAGTGGGAAGCTCCCTCCAACAGGTATCTCCACTCCTCCAGAGCGAGCTTGATGGCTAGCAACTCCTGATCGCCAATGGCATAGTTGCGCTCAGCTGGGGAGAACTTCCGGGAGAAGAAACTGCAAGGATGTAGATGTCCATCTTTGGCCCTCTGGGATAACACCGCTCCTACTCCAACGGAGGAGGCATCTACCTCTAAGATAAAAGGAGAGTCGGTGTCGGGCTGTTTCAGAACTGGTGCAGAGATGAACCGTTGCTTCAGAAGGTGAAAGGCCTGTGTAGCTTCCTCGGACCACTTGGACGGATTAGCACCTTTCTTGGTTAATGCAGTGATAGGCGCCACAATGGTGGAAAAGTCTCGTATAAATTTTCTATAATAATTGGCGAACCCTAAGAACCTCTGGACCCCTTTGAGGCTTAAGGGTATAGGCCAATTCTGGATTGCTTGGAGTTTCTCAGGATCCATCTCTAGTCCGGAACCGGACACAATGTAACCTAGAAACGGAATGGTTTTAACTTCAAACACACACTTCTCCAATTTACAATAGAGGTGATTGACACGGAGACGGGAAAGAACCTCTTTTACCCAGAATCGATGATCTTCGAGATTATTAGCAAAGATGAGGATGTCGTCTAGATAAACCACGACATGGCGGTACAAGATGTCCCTGAAAATCTCATTCACGAAGTGCTGGAAGACTGCTGGAGCGTTGCTCAATCCGAAGGGCATGACGAGGTACTCATAATGTCCGTCACGGGTGTTAAAGGCGGTCTTCCACTCGTCACCCTCACGGATTCGGATGAGATTGTAGGCACCCCTCAAGTCCAGCTTTGTGAAAATAGTTGCACCACTAACTCTATCAAAGAGCTCGGTAATCAGGGGTAAAGGGTATCGGTTCTTGACGGTAATGTCGTTCAGACCTCTGTAATCGATGCACGGACGCAGACCACCGTCTTTCTTCTTAACGAAGAAGAAGCCTGCGCCGGCTGGAGAAGAAGATGGTCGGATGAAACCCTTCGCCAGGTTCTCTTTGATGTACTCTTCCATGGAGTGTGTCTCAGGCAGAGACAACGGATAAGTTCGGCCTCGCGGTGGAACCTTCCCTGGAATGAGGTCGATTGGGCAGTCCCATTCTCTATGAGGAGGAAGGATATCAGCAGAGGCTTTACTGAACACATCCGTGAAGTCTTGATATGGAGGAGGCGGAACATCAGATGACCTGGGGTAGGAAGAACAAACAGGAAGAACTTTGGCTAAACAAGTCTCAGCACAGGAGGGACCCCATGCCAGTATTTGCGTAGTCGTCCAGTCAATTGATGGGTTGTGGAGACGGAGCCATGGAAGGCCTAAAACCACTGGATGTGTGGCTCTTGGAATCACTAAAAAAGAAATATACTCAGAATGAAGAACTCCCACTCTCAGACGAACTGGAAGAGTCCTTAAGGAAATGACTGCGTCAAAAATCTTGCTGCCATCCACGGCAGTCAAAGAGATGGACGAGGACAGTCTCTCGGTGGGTAGGGACCACCGTTTAACATAAGCTTCGGTTATGAAATTCCCAGCTGCTCCGGAATCAAGGAGGGCAATGACGTTCCTGTAACGTTGAGCAATTTGGAGCGACACTGGGAGGTTACAGTCATGAGGAGATGGAGAGGAGATCATTACTCCTAGCCGGCCCTCTCCTTGGCGAGCTAGGATCTGGAGTTTCCCGGACGTTTGGGACAGGCATTGATAGTGTGCGACGGAGCTGCACAGTAGAGACAGAGAGACTCAGAGAGACGTCTTCGGCGCTCAGCGGGAGATAGACGGGAACGACTAATTTGCATAGGCTCATCCTTGGATGGAGATGGTTGACGAGGAGGAGGAGCTGAAGATTTAGGAGTAGATGATCTTCCTCGCTCGGTTGCTCTCTCTCTGAAACGTAGATCAACCTTCGTGCAAAGAGAAATTAGCTCATCCAACTTAGAGGGCAAGTCTCTGGTAGCTAACTCATCCTTGATGCGTTCTGATAAGCCATGCCAGAATGCAGCATACAGGGCCTCGTCGTTCCATGCCAGTTCGGATGCCAGGATTTTAAACTGTATAAGATACTGTCCCACAGTACGTGTTCCCTGGCGTAAACGGAGAATCTCAGATGAAGCAGATGTTATCCGGCCTGGCTCGTCGAAGATGCGCCTGAATGTAGCTACAAAGTCAGTATAGGAGGATAGCAGGGGATCAGACTTCTCCCATAAAGGTGATGCCCAGTCAAGGGCTGAGCCACTGAGAAGGGAGATGATATAGGCAATTTTGGTACGGTCACTGAAGAAATTGCCAGGTAGAAGCTCAAAGTGGATTTCACATTGATTGAGAAATCCCCTGCAGAACCTTGGAGATCCATCAAATTTTGCTGGCGTTGGAAGATGAAGATGTGGACTGGAAATGGGTAAGGTGGGTGGGGTTACAGCTGGTGTCACTGTAGTGGACGCACCGGACGTGCCAGGTCCATGGAGGGTCGTTTGAATCCCATCCAGCCGTGTAGAGAGATCCTGGAGACAGCGGATGATGTGGCCCTGTGCAGCCTCCTGATGTTCAAGTCGGGCTGCCAGTTCTTGCATCGGCCTGGCCGCTTGATCCTGGTCTCCGGCTGGATTCATTAGGTCAGTGCTTACTGTCACAACTGAGGGCCTGAGCTGACGGGAGGCAGCCTCAGTTGTAGGGGCTGAGATGTAACGGAACCTGGGAGGTTGTATCAGACCCCTAGACATGTAAGTAACATGTAGAATAACTGCCCGAAGGCGTGACCACGACAACCAGGATAAAAGTCAACGATGTTTATTATGACAAACTCCGTAACACAGCAGCAGTAAAAGGAAACATAAAAGTCAACAGAGGATAAATACTATTCCTAGGTACTACAGGGTGGCAAGGGCCACAGGCAGTGGTAGTGTGAGACAGTTCTTATAATCTTCTAGTTGGAAAGTCCTTACCAGGCCTGACTGTAGCAATGGAGAGAACCCAGGATCGTACCAGCTGATGTTCCAGGAAAGGCTGGGCTGCTGAAGGTAAAACGGCTGCTGTGGATACTGGCTGGAACCAGACTGTTGTTGGTACGGAGTGGATACTGGCTGGAACCAGTTAAATAATGAACGAACTTGAGAGCGATGAAATAATAATGAAGTTTGGAGTTTGAGAGCGGTGAAATAATAATACCGGTGGAGAGTGGTAAACTGCAGAAAAGGACACCGGCCCTTTAAGAGAAGCTATACACTGCTGGAAGCTGGGCTGGAAGCAGGTGATTGTTTGAGAGCGGTGAAATAATAATACCGGTGGAGAGTGGTAAACTGCAGAAAGGACACCGGCCCTTTAAGAGAAGCTGTACACTGCTGGAAGCTGGGCTGGAAGCAGGTGATTGTTGTAGCTGGAAACAGGTGAGTCCAGAATGGATCGGGGAGTCAGGCTACACCGCAGATGGAATGCTGGTGCGGGTCTCTATAGCAGAAGTCTGGAGACAGGAGCTGGAACCTGGAAGACAACCACAGGAGAGAGACAAACTGGAACTAGGTTAGACAACCAAAGCACTGACGCCTTCCTTGCTCAGGCACAGCATACTTATACCTGCAGCAAGGAAGGGGTTGGCTAGGCAATTATGCAAATCAACAATACAGACAGCAGATTGGTGGAAATAATCAGATGACAAAATCCAAGATGGCTGCGCCCATGCAGACACTTGGAGGGAAGTTTGGTTTGTAATCCATGTGAGAATTGAAACAGTAATGGCGACGCCGGCCACAGGAGACAGGAGACGCCAGACTGACAAGCGCACATTTAACCACGCGGGCACAGCGGAGGCCGCGGCTGATGAAATCACCACTCTGACATTCTGCATGTGGAAACTCAGGAACAGCGGAATCCGGTCCAGGAACGCTGAGCCAGCCTTAGGAGGCATCTGAAGGGTAAGTAATGGCGTCCAGATACCCGGATCGTGACAGGCACCATTATACTTTGGAAATGACTGCTGCAGCCCACAACTCCAGGCGTGAAGAAGCCTCAATGCCTGGCTACAACATGTCGTCCATTAGACCTGGAGCACCCAGCCAGGATTGGAGAAGATGCTGGAGCCCTCTAGCACCCTAGTCCAATGCTGGCAAAAGCCATAAGTCAGGTAGAGGCATGCAGCTGCAACTTAGGGTCTGCCGCTGGTACAGCCTAGGGCAATCAGCACCTGCCAGGGTAGACACAAATGAGACCTGCCGGGCCCCAGTCAGGCATGAGAAAGCACAATACCAGCATACACAGACCCCACATCATCCCTGTACCAAGCATAGGGTTGCAACACTTAAAAATACAAATTCAGGACACAATGTGGGTGCGGCCAAATCCGGGGGCATGGCCAAATCTGAGGAGTGGTCACACCCCCTTCCAAAAAAAGTTGTAAAAATACTTTGTGCGGCTCCTGAAGGTGGTGATCAGTGGGCTCACATGGCACCACCAAATGCTCACAACACCACTACATACTCCAGATAGCTTTCATGTACAGTATACTCCAGTATTACAGCAACATACCTCCTACAATACCAATACCCCATCCACATACAATTTCCCTCCCCAGGAAACACCAAAATAAACATCAACCCAGTAACTAGTAAGCAGCAGCCAGCGGGAGGGGAGGGGGGTCTTGTATCTGGCACTGTCGGCAATATGTATCTGGCACTGTGGGGCAATGTGTATCTGTCACTGTGGGGCACTGTGTATCTGTCACTGTGGGGCAATATGTATCTGGCACTGTGGGGACACTGTGTATCTGGCACTGTGGGGCAATATGTATCTGGCACTGTGGGGCAATATGTATCTGGCACTGTGGGGCAATATGTATCTGGCACTGTGGGGCACTGTGTATCTGGCACTGTGGGGCAATTGTGTATCTGGCACTGTGTAAAAATGGGACTCAGCGTGCATACTGTGTAAAAAGGTGGACTCTGCATGCGTACTGTGCAAAAATTGAATGAAGGTGTGCTGAGAGACGACACAAGGGGTAGGTGATAGTGTGCTGAGAGGCGCTACAGGGGGTAGGTGATAGTCATGTTGGCACGCCCCATTTTCAGTGGCCATGCCTCTTCTGGTATGTGGCCACACCCCTTCTGGTGCACGCACATACTTCTTTTTGTGTGTGTGTGTGGTTTTTTTTTTGGGGGGGGCACCACTCTTCATCTTGCTCTGGGCTCCGAAAACCCTAGTTACGCCTCTATAGGAGTCACTATTTCAAGTGACATAAAGGCAGGTAAGCAATGTAACAAAGCAACGAGGAAGGCTAGTCAGATGCTTGGCTGCATTGGGAGAGGAATCAGTAGCCAGAAAAAAGAAGTACAGTAATAATGCCAGTAGGTAATTGGTACGGCCTCTTCTGGAATACTATATCCAGTTCTGGAGACCATGGGGGTCATTCCGAGTTGTTCGCTCGCTGCCGTTTTTAGCAGAATTGCGATCAGGCTAAAAACCAGCAGTTCTGCGCATGCGTATGGGCCGCAGGGCGCACGCGCTAAGTACTTTCACACAAAACTGTGCAATTTTACACAGGGCCGAGCGACGCTTTTCAGTCGCTCTGCTGATCGGTGAGTGATTGACAGGAAGTGGGTGTTCCTGGGTGGTAACTGAGCGTTATCCGGGAGTGTACTAAAAAACGCAGGCGTGCCAGCCAAAAACGCAGGAGTGGCTGGGGAAACGGGGGAGTGGCTGGCCGAACGCAGGGCATGTTTGTGATGTCAAACCAGGAACCAAACAGCCTGCAGTGATCGCAATCTAGGAATAGGTCAGGAGCTACTCAGAAACTGCAGGGAAATATTTAATAGCAGAACTGCTAATCTTTCGTTCGCACTTCTGCTTAGCTAAGATACACACCCAGAGGGCGGCGGCCTAGCGTGTGCAATGCTGCTAAAAGCAGCTAGCAAGCGATCAACTCGGAATGAGGGCCCGTATCTCCAGAAGTGTATAAGTACATTAGAGAGTGTACAAAGAAGGGCAACTAAACTTACCCAGAAAGACTAAAATATATTAACATATATAGTTTGGAGCAGAGAAGGGAAAGGGGGGACATGATTGAAACTTTCAAATATACCAAGGGTCTTAACAAAGTTCAGGAGGGAAACATTCTTTAAATGAAGAGAAGCAATAGGACACGAGGACATGCACTGAGACTGGAGGGGGGAGGTTCAGGGGAAAATTGAGGAAAAATTACTTCACAGAATGGGTAGTGGATATGTGGCATACTGGAATGTTAGTAGACAAGAGATATTGGAAAGTTCCAAAAGCCTTTTAATTCTTATCAGTGAGTGGGGGAGTTTTATGTCCCCAAACCAGTTCTAGCAGATCCTGTCACATGTAGGGGGTTAGGACAGGAAGTGCAGGGGGATTTGAGGAAAAGGAACAAAGCACAGGACAGGGCAGTGTGAGCTGAGGACTGAGGATGGAAGGCACAGGCTAAGTGTCCAGGAGAAACGCAGGCTGGGGACTGTGGAACAAGAATGGCACTCCACAGTCCCTGGCATGATGGAAAGAAGAGCAGCGTGTGGGTGTTGCTATGAAGAGAGGGAGAGCCCATATCTGCAGTGTGACAGGAGAGCCAGCAGCTTCAGCGAGAGATGGAGAGTGCAGTGTGAGAGCCACAGTATGCAGAGTACAGTGGAAGGAACCAGGAACAAAGGACCTTCAGGGGTACCCAAGAAGCAGGACGGGAGGTGTGAGTCTGCGGGATAGGACGAGCTGGGTGAGTGGTAGGAACCACGTTTGGCGGAAGGCCCCCAGTAACGTGTACATGAGATCCCGTTTAGATGGAGCCCCTAGCGAATGGGGAAGAGCACACTAAAATGAATTTCAGTTTGCGAAAGCCGCACTACTGATTCCCAGAGACTGCGCTGGTATGTACTGTACTGTAATGATGTCACATCACTGTAAATGCTGTTATTGCCCGTGAAGCAAATGAAAGGAGATGTAACTTGATGTAACCCATATGAATATTGCGCTGGAGAGGAGAACAAGGAGTTAAATGTTACTGTCATGATAACCCTGTCTGAACTGTGAATAAACTGCTTGCTTATGTGATGACATGGCCTGGTGTGCAATGCTTTTTAAAATCACTGATGGGCCTGCCGCTGCCCGGCTATCACAACTTGGCGTCACGAACAGGATCGGTACCGAAGATTTATTTGACAATTTGGGGAAAACTTTATTGGAAGGGCCCCATGAAAGCCACCTATCTCTTTTGACCCAGCGAACTGGGGGAGACAAGGGCCGGCACGGGCAGGTTCTAAGTGTTTGGCACAATTGCCAGAAGATGTTGGAACATTCATGATCATCTGTGACCCAGGACTGTAATTCACAGGAAATAGGCAGCAGTATATGTGATTTGTATTTCATGTGATGTTTTTCATGCCATGTTTTTCTGCTCATGTGATTGTTATATTGTGTGTTTGCATGCCATGTTTTTTGCTCATGTGATTGTTATATTGTGTATGATGTATACTTCAATTATGCTTGTTTATTGTGTGTTATGTTTTGACCTTGCTGTAGAGTATAAGAGACTGTTCCTTGCTAGACTTTTTGCAAGCTCATAGTTAATTAGTTATATTGCGTGGGGACACGCAAGATTTTAGCAGGGGTGTATGTGGCATACTGGAATGTTAGTAGACAAGAGATATTAGAAAGTTCCAAAAGCCTTTTAATTTTTATCAGTGAGTGGGGGAGTTTTATGGCCCCAAACCAGTTCTAGCAGACCCTGCCACATGTAGGGGGTTAGAACAGGAAGTGCAGGGGGATTTGAGGAAAAGGAACAAAGCACAGGACAGGGCAGTGTGAGCTGAGGACTGAGGATGGAAGGCACAGGCTAAGTGTCCAGGAGAAACGCAGGCTGGGGACTGTGGAACAAGAATGGCACTCCACAGACCCTGGCATGATGGAAAGAAGAGCAGCGTGTGGGTGTTGCTATGAAGAGAGGGAGAGCCCATATCTGCAGTGTGACAGGAGAGCCAGCAGCTTCAGCGAGAGATGGAGAGTGCAGTGTGAGAGCCACAGTATGCAGAGTACAGTGGAAGGAACCAGGAACAAAGGACCTTCAGGGGTACCCAAGAAGCAGGACGGGAGGTGTGAGTCTGCGGGATAGGACGAGCTGGGTGAGTGGTAGGAACCACGTTTGGCGGAAGGCCCCCAGTAACGTGTACATGAGATCCCGTTTAGATGGAGCCCCTAGCGAATGGGGGAGAGCACACTAAAATGAATTTCAGTTTGCGAAAGCCGCACTACTGATTCCCAGAGACTGCGCTGGTATGTACTGTACTGTAATGATGTCACATCACTGTAAATGCTGTTATTGCCCGTGAAGCAAATGAAAGGAGATGTAACTTGATGTAACCCATATGAATATTGCGCTGGAGAGGAGAACAAGGAGTTAAATGTTACTGTCGTGATAACCCTGTCTGAACTGTGAATAAACTGCTTGCTTATGTGATGACATGGCCTGGTGTGCAATGCTTTTTTAAAATCACTGATGGGACGGCCCCTCCCCGGCTATCACAGATAGGTGGAATAGCCTCCCATAAGAGGTGGTTAAAGCTAATGGTGGGTACACACTAGAAAGATATATCTGCAGATCAATTGATCTGCAGATATATCTATGGACGGATCGGGCAGTGTGCTGTGCATACACACTGCCCGATCCGTCGGGGACTGACATCATGAACTGGGCGGGCGTGTACACACGCCCCTGCCCAGTTCAGCTGACAATCACCGCCGGCTGCCGCAGCATGTGTACGGACGGTCGGCCGACCGATGTACACACACAGCGATGCGCCAATATATCGTTAAATATATTGGCCGTCGGCTGTGCTGCGGGGCCGACGCAATACGTCTGTGAACGACGGAGTTCACAGACGTATCGGCCGTACACACTGGCCGAAGGACCCGCGATATATCAGCCGTTCAAGAGAACGCCCGATATATCGGCCAGTGTGTACGGGCGTTAAGACAGTAGAGCAATTTAAATATGCTTGGGATAGGCATATGAATATCCTTACAAAGAAATAAGGATCAAATAGGGTTGAGGTTACCAAAAGGTAAAAAAAGGGGCAGACTAGATGGGCCAAGTGGTTCTTATCTAACGTCAAATTCTATGTTTCTATCCACTTCTTCACCATAGAGGAACGTAAGAGAAGCTTGTGCTCTCGGCATAAGGTATGTGCAAGCCTTACACGGTGTCCTCCATCTAGTAATCCCAGACAAGGTGACTCCCAGCAGTCATATGCTATCGCGCAGGAACAAACGGCTAAGCGGCATCCGCAATAGCTGAGAATAAGCGATGATGCCGACTCCAACATTATTTTTAAGGAGCGATTTTATGTAGATATTAATGTCATTTGTGCAGTATGCAGTAAGTAACTGTGCCAAGTGGAAGGCTGCATACAAATTATCAATCTGAATTATTCTCCTTTTCTCATCACTTTTTATTCATTTTTATATTATTTGATTTCGTAAAAATAAAATCACTTCCTAATGGACATTAGTGTCATTTCTCAAATAAAAGCTTCTGTAGTTATTTATCATTAGTAACATAGCTGTATAGCATGTCCTCCCATGCATGTATTTAATGTGTTCTTGCCCACATTCTAGAACAACATTATGTCGTTATTGTTAATAGAAGAAAATACAGACGTGGAAAATAAGATAGAATTGTAAAATGCAAATAAGCAACAGCAAATACAGATGGGAAGTAAGGCTTCCCGGTAACTCTGAATTCCAATATTTGGGGGGAATATTCTCAGCAGACCCGCTCCCAAGATATTAATAACCTGGAGTCCGGCGATCACACATTTTAGAGGGATTTTAAAGTCCTGCAAGGACATTAGGCAGTCACTTATATGGTGGAGGGTGTGGTCACTGGAAGAGGCGTGGCTATTGCAATGTGGGTGTGGTAGTGGCATCGTGGGTTGGGGCTTGGCCCTGTTGCTCCTGTATTTGGTTTGCACGGAGCCTGGAACGGCACTCTACATCCTATAGTGGAGATACAGAGCCGCTCGGACAGGGCTGTTTCTAGCCAATTTGGCTCCCAGTGCAAGATTTGAAAATGCGCCCCCCCCATGACATTAAAAAATGTGCACCCCCCCCCACACACACACCTAGATAAAAAAAAAAACTTGTGCGCGCACCCGGCAAGGGGTGTGTGGCCTCATCTAAATGGGTGTGGCCTCATCTAAATGGGTGTGGCCTTGTCTGAAAAGACTACCTCACAATCCAGTTTTTGACCCTGCTCCAACAGATCACGACCACCACAGGAAAAGAAAATTCTACCATATTAAGCCCCACACAGTAATGCCCCCTGCACCATATTATGCCACACACCGCAATGCCCTTGATACATTAAATCCCCACACTACGGCAGGCAAGAGTCCCCATTTCACACATTACGGCAGGTGTCCCCATTTTACACATTGAGAGAGAGAGAATACTTACAGAGGCGATTACCGCTCTTCGGCCCGCCTCACCAGTCGTTCCTCGCGCCGGCCTTTCCCTCTTCTTAACTTGGATCCCCCTCTGTACTCCGCTCGGGGGGGGGGGGGGGTTTCGCGGAGTGACGGGGTTGCGTCGTGACGTAACGACGCAACCGCATCATTTTGTGAAACTCCGCCCCCCGAGCGGGTTACTCGGGGAGAAATAGGAGGGGAAGGCAGGGAGCCACAGTTAGTGCCGCGACGGGCGCCCAGTGCGGTTGCACTGCTCGCCTGCCCCAAGAAACGGCCCTGCGCTCGGAGCACCTTAAGCTCCCAGCGGCCACGATATCACGGCATCGTATGTTTGGGGAGGGCTATTTCCCTATACTCATGCTTAGGTCGCAGGTAAATCATCTTTTTGGTTAAATATATATCCTTTATAGATCTAGAATTATCAATGACTCTAGTATTATGATTATACTACACAGAAGGGATCGTGAAACAAATAAGCACAATGAAATGGGACAGAGGGCAAAGACGTCCCTTTCCACCTGAGCTTACAATCTAAGAGATGCGTAAACAATCAATATATAAGGTAGCGATTAACAACTGAAGCTGGTGCTTCAGTTGCAAATCGCAAATCACAATCATTAATATTATTATTATCGGATATTTACATGGAGCCAAAAGGGTTCCACAGCACCTAACAAAGGGGTTGTTTCAGACCTGGGGGTAAATTTACTATGGTGGGAGATTTTTAGAACTGGTGATGTTGCCCATGGCAACCAATCAGATTCTATTTACCATTTATCTAGCTGCTTCTAGCAGATAATAGATATAATCTGATTGGTTGCTATGGGCAACATCACCAGTTCTAAAAATCTCCCACCTTAGTAAATTTACCCCCTGATCGCTAGGCGGCTAAATTTGTTGTTCTGCGTTCAGATAGTCGCCGCCCAAGGGGAATGTATAGTCACCGTGCAGGTGTGCAATCGCATGTGTACGCTGAGCTGCTAAAAATCCCGCAGCAAATCCGTTTGCACCTCACTCACCATGGAATGGTTGTTACCAGTGTGTGCAGTGTGTGCGCAGCCCAGGACTTACTCCTACATTGTGATGAGAACGGGCTGATCGGGTCCGGAGCTGACGTCACACACCCGCCCTGAAAATGCTTGGGCACGCCTGCTTTTTCCCTGACCCTCCCAGAAAACGGTCAGTTACCACCCACAAACGGCCTCTTCCTGTCACTCAGCATGCAAATGGCTATGCGGTTAGAATTTCCGCACCAGCCTGTCGCTGTCCGGCGATGCCTGTTGCTGTTTGCCGACGCGCGTGTGCATTGTGGTGTATATGCACACGCAGTCTGTCGATGATCGCCCGCTGTGCGAAAGCGCACAGCAGCGATCAGGTCTGAATCTGGCCCAAAGTACATAAACAAATGAGCAAAACAAGAAAACAGCAACTTATCATACAAGACAATGCAGGGCAGGTATATAAGTATTGCTACCTCAGTGGTCATGATACGGAAATAAGCATCAGGGTGGCAGAAACTGAGGGCTAGGTGCCGTGTTAGGGAGCATGGAGTTGAAGGTAATTAAAGGAAGAAGGAAAAGCACATGAGGGAAGAGGGCCCTGCTCATGAGAGCTTACATTCTAAGGGGAGGAGCAGACGACAGGGGAGACATAGGTGGGGTAGACAGTAAGCGTGGAACAGAGGGTTAGGATGAGTTTTGGCTGGGTTTGGTGGAGAAGTGGGTCTTGAAAGCCCATTTGAAGTTTTGTAGAGAGGTGGAGTGTCTGACAGGGAGAGGTAGAGAATACCAGAGAAGTGGTGCAGCACGTGAGAAATCTTGGAGGTAGGAATGGGAGGAAGAAATCAGTTGACAGGAGAGGTGGTGTGCATTGAAGAGGACGGGTGGGAGTGTAAAGCGAGATAAGGTTAGAGATGTAGATGGGAGAGGAGTGGGTGAGGGCTTTGTAAGCGAGTGTGAGAAGCTTGAACTGGATTCTGAAGGGGAAGGGGAGACATTGGCAATATGAACACAGTCATTTATAGCTGGCAGCTCTTTGCAGCTGCAGTGCAGCTGGAACATGGAACCCGTGCAAGGGGAAGACATGAAAGATGAATTGGTAATTGATTGTACGATTGCGAGCAGGGCCTTCCTACCTCTATGTCTGTCTGTTTTCACCCAGTTTTATTCTATTACTGTTATTCTAATTGTAATGCTGCACTATATACAGTAAGCAACTGTTAATAAATAAACAAACAAATAAATACATAAATAAACAAATAAACAAATAAATACATAAATAAACAAATAAATAAATAAATACATAAATAAATAAATAAATACATACATAAATAAATAAATAAATACATACATAAATAAATATGCTGGCTACCAGAACTGTCCTTCAGCTTTCATCACAGCTGAAACTCTTTCCCTTTCTGGTACTGGAGAAACAAGAAACTCCCAAATTTCTGTTCTTGTGCCTTGCTGCCTGAGGGCAAGGGAAAATAACGGAAAAATACAGAACTCCTGACGACATAGCATCTGATAGGATGTCCATTCAACGCGGCATCTGCACAATATGTGTCGCTGTGGCCGTATGAGGAGCTGCCTGGACTTTATGGGTCACTTGCATCCGTCAGAATTGCCCGCAGGCTGAGAAGACGGAGAACTGGCCTAGGGCGAATATCTGGCACTGTGAATCTGAAACAGGGTAAGTGCGAGTTGCTGGCAGAATCTTTTTGCCTCAGTGCCCCATCCCTTAGCGTTATAATGCAAGGGCAAACCTAGCATTCAGGGCTAGGTGATTGCCAATTTAGAGAGAGCCTTCTACTGTACACCATGCTACAGTCCAGTCATCCTGTTTACTGATCCCAGCTCAGCCAAGAGTCAGACCCCTGTGTACCAGACTTACAGTAGCTTTTTTCCTGTCAATCTTTGTGTAGGTTTTTATACGGCTGATTTGTGCATATTTTTTTAAAAGTAAAAAAATTATAAAAAGCAAATAAATTTAAACAAAAATGCAATTTTTTTTTATAAAAAGCAATTATTTTTAATTGAAGCAAATACTTCAATTACACGGGTGTGGATCATAGGGTCGACCACCCTTAGGTCGACAGTGTCTAGGTCGACAACTATAGGTCGACAGTAGCTAAGTCAACACACTCATTAGGTCAACATGAACAAGGTCGACATGATAAAAGGTCGACATGAGTTTTTGAAAATGTTTTTGGTGTCGTTTTCTTCATAGAGTGACCGGGAACCCCAATTAGTGCACCGCGTCCCCTCGCATGGCTCACCATGCTTCTGGCAAGGTGCCTCGGTCCGCTACCACTGCTCTCGGCACCGGTTACCATTCCCAATTGTAGTCCACGTGGATCGTAAAGTATGAAAAAGTTCAAAAATGTCAAAATTGTGAAAAACTCATGTCGACCTTTTGTCATGTCGACCTAGAGCATGTTGACCTAGTAACCGTGTCGACCTAATGCATGTCGACCTAAGTGTGGTCGACCTAGAGACCAGATCCCAATTAGACTTGGGATACATAAGAAATGAAAAAGTTGATTTTTTGCACACGAAAGAATGCAAATTTTCTCTGAAAAAGCGGGTTTGTAATTGGATTGCAAGTGTAATTCTCAGGGTGAGAGCAGCCTGACCCAACTCGCACCTAGGGGGTCATTTCGACCCGATCACTCGCTGCAGTTTGTCGCAGCGCAGTGATCAGGTCGGAACTGCGCATGCACCGGAGTGCGCCGGCACATGGCAGCCGTCGTTGCCTAGACAGAGGCGGTCGCTGGGCGGGAGGGGGCTGAACGGCGGCGTTAAGCCGCCGTTTAGGGGGAGTGGTCTGGCCAACACAGGCGTGGCCGGACCGTCGGGGGGGAGGGGGGCGTGCCGCGGCTGCGTGACATCGCACGCAGCCGCTGCGGGCCGGGGAGCGACGAGTAGCTCCCTGCCAGCCCGTTAAAGCTGCGAAGGTCGGGAGCTACTCTTGAAGTGCAAAGGCATCGCCGCTGATCGATGCCTTTGCACTTCTGTGGGTGGGTGGGGGGGGGATCGGCCCTGACATGCGGGGCGGACTATCCCTGTGCTGGGCGTCCCCCCGCATGTCAGTGTGAATGATCGTAGCTGTGCTAAATTTAGCACAGCTACGATCAACTCGGAATGACCCCCCTAATTGGATCGACATCTTTGAAACAATGTGTTGCAGTGACGGCTTATCCAAGAACAACGCTCACCACAGGTTCTATTCCCACTCTATGGGTGTCATGGACAATCGACAGACGGGCTATTCAGCATTCGGAAACCCAGCGTCGGTAGTGTGACCGGCGGTCTCCCGCCCGCCACTCACAAAGCCGCATCCCTGGATAGGGTAGAAACTAGAGGGGACACAGGTACGCCCAATGGAGCTAGACGCTGCAGAGTGGTGGCGCATACAATGGGAGGTGTGGTCTTAGCCTCACAGTGGGCGTGGCTATGCCTCCCCTGCACTCAGGCAGTTTGCACCTGCTCTCGGCGTTCCTGCCTGCCCCTACTTAGGGACGGCTATTGGAGAGTTAATTTCACTGAAAGCATTGATGAAAATGAAACACGGTAACACCGTATCAACGCGTCTTTCATTGTCCCAGTTTATGATTCATCCTTTCATTTTAATTTGCAAGTAGAACTCTTCTCACTGCAGCAGAAAAAAAAGCCCTGGGGTAGCTCTGCAACGTGCAACGCAGGTCTGTAATGTGCCGTGCAGCGAACATAACGCGTCCTCTCAGGGCCAATTTACATAACGGATAAATAAGGGAAGCGCAATGTGAAGTTTATTCATTTTTAAATCCTGCAGTGTTTGTGATTGAAGGCCCGAGCTCAGATGTTTTCCTGATGTGTGCCATGAAGAATCACCGCTTTGTCTAATGCCTCCTCTGTTACTGCAGGGGAATGTAATATGAGCTGTTCACTTCAGCCTGGAGTATTATTTCCTGCACGCGCAGCTCCGATATGGAAAGCCAAACTACAGGCTGCGTTACCCGGTGCCAGGTCCCACTGTCTCAGAGGCATCAGGGGCCAGAACATTAAATGCGAAACATATTGATGCTCACCACGAGCCCTGGAGGGTCTGTCGCTTTTCCTCGTCAAAAGGATCTAGGGGAGAACCCAAAAATAATTGTATGGTGATCTCGAAACCTTAAATGCTGACCACAAGCCACCTACAATATTGGATAATAGCGACTGTGCGGCAGAACTTGCTGTTCCTCGATTTCAGACAGATTGCGGTCCTTAATTACTTTTTGGTGCCGCTGGTTGCACCGTACCAGGATGAGATCTGACATTATCCGTGCCATGCTCCGATCACACGATGCCAAGCGCTCGTTTGTAATGGTTTCGGGGGTAAATATAAAATGCTGATTTGTTTAGCCATTAAATATGATGACGCACCAGTAACGGCCAAAACATTTGCAGATGTTTTTTTGATATGAAGACACTTATCTGCAGTAGATAGAGTTGCTTTCTAATCACAAATCTGTACCTGCAGGATTATTCAGAGATGGACGTAGATCTTGCTTCCTCAGCAAGATCCGCTTCCATCAACTCACATGCTGGGGGGGCCGCCCGGCACAGGGGAAGGCCGCCCAGCACGTGTCCGGCTCCGCCCTGCAATGAGTTCGCAATTATTGCGAATGCATCAACTTTGGGGCAGACCGGATGGTGTAATGGTCAGCATTACTGCCTCACAGCACTGAGGTCATGGGTTTGATTCCCACCATGAATCTAACTGTGTGGAGTTTGTATATTCTCCCCGTACTTGCGTGGGTTTCCTCTGGGTACTCCGGCTTCCTCCCACAATCCAAAAATATACTGGTAGATTCATTGGATCCAAACAAAAATTAACCCTAGCGTGAATGTGTGTGCGTGTACATGTGACAGGGGGGTGGTATTCATGTGACCGGCGGTCACATGACCTCCCACAACATCCCGCCCCCTCACTATCCCGACGGTCGGCATGCCGACCAACAGGGACTATTTCCACTCGTGGGTGTCCACGACACCCATAGAGTGGGAATAGAACCCGTGGCGATCGCAGGTCACCACTGAGCCCGCAGCGAGCCCGCAAGGGGCTTGCTGCACTCGCCCCTCCCCACCGGGATCCCGGCGTACCATACCACACCCGTGATAGGCAATATAGGGGGTCTATTTATTTACTAAGCCTTGGATGGAGATAAAATCGCTGGAGATAAAGTACCAGCCAATCAGCTCCTAACTGCCATGTCACAGGCTGGGTTTGAAAAATGACAGTTAGGAGCTGATTGTCTGCTACTTTATCTTCAGCGATTTTATCTCTATTCAAGGCTTAGTAAATAGACCCCATAGATTGTAAGCTCCACTGGGGCAGGCACTAGAGATGAGCGCCTGAAATTTTTCGGGTTTTGTGTTTTGGTTTTGGGTTCGGTTCCGCGGCCGTGTTTTGGGTTCGAACGCGTTTTGGCAAAACCTCACCGAATTATTTTTGTCGGATTCGGGTGTGTTTTGGATTCGGGTGTTTTTTTCCAAAAACACTAAAAAACAGCTTAAATCATAGAATTTGGGGGTCATTTTGATCCCAAAGTATTATTAACCTCAAAAACCATAATTTACACTCATTTTCAGTCTATTCTGAATACCTCACACCTCACAATATTATTTTTAGTCCTAAAATTTGCACCGAGGTCGCTGTGTGAGTAAGATAAGCGACCCTAGTGGCCGACACAAACACCGGGCCCATCTAGGAGTGGCACTGCAGTGTCACGCAGGATGTCCCTTCCAAAAAACCCTCCCCAAACAGCACATGACGCAAAGAAAAAAAGAGGCGCAATGAGGTAGCTGTGTGAGTAAGATTAGCGACCCTAGTGGCCGACACAAACACCGGGCCCATCTAGGAGTGGCACTGCAGTGTCACGCAGGATGGCCCTTCCAAAAAACCCTCCCCAAACAGCACATGACGCAAAGAAAAAAAGAGGCGCAATGAGGTAGCTGACTGTGTGAGTAAGATTAGCGACCCTAGTGGCCGACACAAACACCGGGCCCATCTAGGAGTGGCACTGCAGTGTCACGCAGGATGTCCCTTCCAAAAAACCCTCCCCAAACAGCACATGACGCAAAGAAAAAAAGAGGCGCAATGAGGTAGCTGTGTGAGTAAGATTAGCGACCCTAGTGGCCGACACAAACACCGGGCCCATCTAGGAGTGGCACTGCAGTGTCACGCAGGATGTCCCTTCCAAAAAACCCTCCCCAAACAGCACATGACGCAAAGAAAAAAAGAGGCGCAATGAGGTAGCTGTGTGAGTAAGATTAGCGACCCTAGTGGCCGACACAAACACCGGGCCCATCTAGGAGTGGCACTGCAGTGTCACGCAGGATGTCCCTTCCAAAAAACCCTCCCCAAACAGCACATGACGCAAAGAAAAAAAGAGGCGCAATGAGGTAGCTGACTGTGTGAGTAAGATTAGCGACCCTAGTGGCCGACACAAACACCGGGCCCATTTAGGAGTGGCACTGCAGTGTCACGCAGGATGTCCCTTCCAAAAAACCCTCCCCAATCAGCACATGATGCAAAGAAAAAGAAAAGAAAAAAGAGGTGCAAGATGGAGCTGATTGTCTGCTACTTTATCTTCAGCGATTTTATCTCTATTCAAGGCTTAGTAAATAGACCCCATAGATTGTAAGCTCCACTGGGGCAGGCACTAGAGATGAGCGCCTGAAATTTTTCGGGTTTTGTGTTTTGGTTTTGGGTTCGGTTCCGCGGCCGTGTTTTGGGTTCGAACGCGTTTTGGCAAAACCTCACCGAATTATTTTTGTCGGATTCGGGTGTGTTTTGGATTCGGGTGTTTTTTTCCAAAAACACTAAAAAACAGCTTAAATCATAGAATTTGGGGGTCATTTTGATCCCAAAGTATTATTAACCTCAAAAACCATAATTTACACTCATTTTCAGTCTATTCTGAATACCTCACACCTCACAATATTATTTTTAGTCCTAAAATTTGCACCGAGGTCGCTGTGTGAGTAAGATAAGCGACCCTAGTGGCCGACACAAACACCGGGCCCATCTAGGAGTGGCACTGCAGTGTCACGCAGGATGTCCCTTCCAAAAAACCCTCCCCAAACAGCACATGACGCAAAGAAAAAAAGAGGCGCAATGAGGTAGCTGTGTGAGTAAGATTAGCGACCCTAGTGGCCGACACAAACACCGGGCCCATCTAGGAGTGGCACTGCAGTGTCACGCAGGATGGCCCTTCCAAAAAACCCTCCCCAAACAGCACATGACGCAAAGAAAAAAAGAGGCGCAATGAGGTAGCTGACTGTGTGAGTAAGATTAGCGACCCTAGTGGCCGACACAAACACCGGGCCCATCTAGGAGTGGCACTGCAGTGTCACGCAGGATGGCCCTTCCAAAAAACCCTCCCCAAACAGCACATGACGCAAAGAAAAAAAGAGGCGCAATGAGGTAGCTGACTGTGTGAGTAAGATTAGCGACCCTAGTGGCCGACACAAACACCGGGCCCATCTAGGAGTGGCACTGCAGTGTCACGCAGGATGGCCCTTCCAAAAAACCCTCCCCAAACAGCACATGACGCAAAGAAAAAAAGAGGCGCAATGAGGTAGCTGACTGTGTGAGTAAGATTAGCGACCCTAGTGGCCGACACAAACACCGGGCCCATCTAGGAGTGGCACTGCAGTGTCACGCAGGATGTCCCTTCCAAAAAACCCTCCCCAAACAGCACATGACGCAAAGAAAAAAAGAGGCGCAATGAGGTAGCTGTGTGAGTAAGATTAGCGACCCTAGTGGCCGACACAAACACCGGGCCCATCTAGGAGTGGCACTGCAGTGTCACGCAGGATGTCCCTTCCAAAAAACCCTCCCCAAACAGCACATGACGCAAAGAAAAAAAGAGGCGCAATGAGGTAGCTGTGTGAGTAAGATTAGCGACCCTAGTGGCCGACACAAACACCGGGCCCATCTAGGAGTGGCACTGCAGTGTCACGCAGGATGTCCCTTCCAAAAAACCCTCCCCAAACAGCACATGACGCAAAGAAAAAAAGAGGCGCAATGAGGTAGCTGACTGTGTGAGTAAGATTAGCGACCCTAGTGGCCGACACAAACACCGGGCCCATTTAGGAGTGGCACTGCAGTGTCACGCAGGATGTCCCTTCCAAAAAACCCTCCCCAATCAGCACATGATGCAAAGAAAAAGAAAAGAAAAAAGAGGTGCAAGATGGAATTATCCTTGGGCCCTCCCACCCACCCTTATGTTGTATAAACAAAACAGGACATGCACACTTTAACCAACCCATCATTTCAGTGACAGGGTCTGCCACACGACTGTGACTGATATGACGGGTTGGTTTGGACCCCCCCCAAAAAAGAAGCAATTAATCTCTCCTTGCACAAACTGGCTCTACAGAGGCAAGATGTCCACCTCATCTTCACCCTCCGATATATCACCGTGTACATCCCCCTCCTCACAGATTATCAATTCGTCCCCACTGGAATCCACCATCTCAGCTCCCTGTGTACTTTGTGGAGGCAATTGCTGCTGGTCAATGTCTCCGCGGAGGAATTGATTATAATTCATTTTAATGAACATCATCTTCTCCACATTTTCTGGATGTAACCTCGTACGCCGATTGCTGACAAGGTGAGCGGCGGCACTAAACACTCTTTCGGAGTACACACTTGTGGGAGGGCAACTTAGGTAGAATAAAGCCAGTTTGTGCAAGGGCCTCCAAATTGCCTCTTTTTCCTGCCAGTATAAGTACGGACTGTGTGACGTGCCTACTTGGATGCGGTCACTCATATAATCCTCCACCATTCTATCAATGTTGAGAGAATCATATGCAGTGACAGTAGACGACATGTCCGTAATCGTTGTCAGGTCCTTCAGTCCGGACCAGATGTCAGCATCAGCAGTCGCTCCAGACTGCCCTGCATCACCGCCAGCGGGTGGGCTCGGAATTCTGAGCCTTTTCCTCGCACCCCCAGTTGCGGGAGAATGTGAAGGAGGAGATGTTGACAGGTCGCGTTCCGCTTGACTTGACAATTTTGTCACCAGCAGGTCTTTCAACCCCAGCAGACCTGTGTCTGCCGGAAAGAGAGATCCAAGGTAGGCTTTAAATCTAGGATCGAGCACGGTGGCCAAAATGTAGTGCTCTGATTTCAACAGATTGACCACCCGTGAATCCTTGTTAAGCGAATTAAGGGCTGCATCCACAAGTCCCACATGCCTAGCGGAATCGCTCCCTTTTAGCTCCTTCTTCAATGCCTCCAGCTTCTTCTGCAAAAGCCTGATGAGGGGAATGACCTGACTCAGGCTGGCAGTGTCTGAACTGACTTCACGTGTGGCAAGTTCAAAGGGCATCAGAACCTTGCACAACGTTGAAATCATTCTCCACTGCACTTGAGACAGGTGCATTCCATCTCCTATATCGTGCTCAATTGTATAGGCTTGAATGGCCTTTTGCTGCTCCTCCAACCTCTGAAGCATATAGAGCAGGCATTCCCAACCACGGTCCTCAAGGCACACCAACAGTGCAGGTTTTACTGATGTCCAGGCTGCAGCACAGATGGTTAAATCAAAATAACTGAGCTACTAATTAAGTCACCTGTGCTGCAGCCTGGATATCACTAAAACCTGCACTGTTGGTGTGCCTTGAGGACCGTGGTTGGGAATGCCTGATATAGAGGGTTGAATTCCACCTCGTTACCACTTCTTGCTTCAGATGATGGCAGGGCAGGTTCAGTAGTTTTTGGTGGTGCTCCAGTCTTCTGTACGTGGTGCCTGTACGCCGAAAGTGTCCCGCAATTTTTCTGGCCACCGACAGCATCTCTTGCACGCCCCTGTCGTTTTTTAAAAAATTCTGCACCACCAAATTCAAGGTATGTGCAAAACATGGGACGTGCTGGAATTTGCCCATATTTAATGCACACACAATATTGCTGGCGTTGTCCGATGCCACAAATCCACAGGAGAGTCCAATTGGGGTAAGCCATTCCGCGATGATCTTCCTCAGTTGCCGTAAGAGGTTTTCAGCTGTGTGCGTATTCTGGAAAGCGGTGATACAAAGCGTAGCCTGCCTAGGAAAGAGTTGGCGTTTGCGAGATGCTGCTACTGGTGCCGCCGCTGCTGTTCTTGCGGCGGGAGTCCATACATCTACCCAGTGGGCTGTCACAGTCATATAGTCCTGACCCTGCCCTGCTCCACTTGTCCACATGTCCGTGGTTAAGTGGACATTGGGTACAACTGCATTTTTTAGGAGACTGGTGAGTCTTTTTCTGACGTCCGTGTACATTCTCGGTATCGCCTGCCTAGAGAAGTGGAACCTAGATGGTATTTGGTAACGGGGGCACACTGCCTCAATAAATTGTCTAGTTCCCTGTGAACTAACGGCGGATACCGGACGCACGTCTAACACCAACAAAGTTGTCAAGGACTCAGTTATCCGCTTTGCAGTAGGATGACTGCTGTGATATTTCATCTTCCTCGCAAAGGACTGTTGAACAGTCAATTGCTTACTGGAAGTAGTACAAGTGGGCTTACGACTTCCCCTCTGGGATGACCATCGACTCCCAGCGGCAACAACAGCAGCGCCAGCAGCAGTAGGCGTTACACGCAAGGATGCATCGGAGGAATCCCAGGCAGGAGAGGACTCGTCAGACTTGCCAGTGACATGGCCTGCAGGACTATTGGCATTCCTGGGGAAGGAGGAAATTGACACTGAGGGAGTTGGTGGGGTGGTTTGCGTGAGCTTGGTTACAAGAGGAAGGGATTTACTGGTCAGTGGACTGCTTCCGCTGTCACCCAAAGTTTTTGAACTTGTCACTGACTTATTATGAATGCGCTGCAGGTGACGTATAAGGGAGGATGTTCCGAGGTGGTTAACGTCCTTACCCCTACTTATTACAGCTTGACAAAGGGAACACACGGCTTGACACCTGTTGTCCGCATTTCTGGTGAAATACCTCCACACCGAAGAGCTGATTTTTTTGGTATTTTCACCTGGCATGTCAACGGCCATATTCCTCCCACGGACAACAGGTGTCTCCCCGGGTGCCTGACTTAAACAAACCACCTCACCATCAGAATCCTCCTGGTCAATTTCCTCCCCAGCGCCAGCAACACCCATATCCTCCTCATCCTGGTGTACTTCAACACTGACATCTTCAATCTGACTATCAGGAACTGGACTGCGGGTGCTCCTTCCAGCACTTGCAGGGGGCGTGCAAATGGTGGAAGGCGCATGCTCTTCACGTCCAGTGTTGGGAAGGTCAGGCATCGCAACCGACACAATTGGACTCTCCTTGTGGATTTGGGATTTCAAAGAACGCACAGTTCTTTGCGGTGCTTTTGCCAGCTTGAGTCTTTTCAGTTTTCTAGCGAGAGGCTGAGTGCTTCCATCCTCATGTGAAGCTGAACCACTAGCCATGAACATAGGCCAGGGCCTCAGCCGTTCCTTGCCACTCCGTGTGGTAAATGGCATATTGGCAAGTTTACGCTTCTCCTCCGACAATTTTATTTTAGGTTTTGGAGTCCTTTTTTTACTGATATTTGGTGTTTTGGTTTTGACATGCTCTGTACTATGCCATTGGGCATCGGCCTTGGCAGACGACGTTGCTGGCATTTCATCGTCTCGGCCATGACTAGTGGCAGCAGCTTCAGCACGAGGTGGAAGTGGATCTTGATCTTTCCCTAATTTTGGAACCTCAACATTTTTGTTCTCCATATTTTAATAGGCACAACTAAAAGGCACCTCAGGTAAACAATGCAGATGGATGGATTGGATACTAGTATACAATTATGGACGGGCTGCCGAGTGCCGACACAGAGGTAGCCACAGCCGTGAACTACCGCACTGTACTGTGTCTGCTGCTAATATATAGACTGGTTGATAAAGAGATAGTATACTCGTAACTAGTATGTATGTATAAAGAAAGAAAAAAAAACCACGGTTAGGTCACTGGTATATACAATTATGGACGGGCTGCCGAGTGCCGACACAGAGGTAGCCACAGCCGTGAACTACCGCACTGTACTGTGTCTGCTGCTAATATATAGACTGGTTGATAAAGAGATAGTATACTCGTAACTAGTATGTATGTATAAAGAAAGAAAAAAAAACCACGGTTAGGTCACTGGTATATACAATTATGGACGGGCTGCGGAGTGCCGACACAGAGGTAGCCACAGCCGTGAACTACCGCACTGTACTGTGTCTGCTGCTAATATATAGACTGGTTGATAAAGAGATAGTATACTCGTAACTAGTATGTATGTATAAAGAAAGAAAAAAAAACCACGGTTAGGTGGTATATACAATTATGGACGGGCTGCCGAGTGCCGACACAGAGGTAGCCACAGCCGTGAACTACCGCACTGTACTGTGTCTGCTGCTAATATATAGACTGGTTGATAAAGAGATAGTATACTCGTAACTAGTATGTATGTATAAAGAAAGAAAAAAAAACCACGGTTAGGTCACTGGTATATACAATTATGGACGGGCTGCCGAGTGCCGACACAGAGGTAGCTACAGCCGTGAACTACCGCACTGTACTGTGTCTGCTGCTAATATATAGACTGGTTGATAAAGAGATAGTATACTCGTAACTAGTATGTATGTATAAAGAAAGAAAAAAAAACCACGGTTAGGTCACTGGTATATACAATTATGGACGGGCTGCGGAGTGCCGACACAGAGGTAGCCACAGCCGTGAACTACCGCACTGTACTGTGTCTGCTGCTAATATATAGACTGGTTGATAAAGAGATAGTATACTCGTAACTAGTATGTATGTATAAAGAAAGAAAAAAAAACCACGGTTAGGTGGTATATACAATTATGGACGGGCTGCCGAGTGCCGACACAGAGGTAGCCACAGCCGTGAACTACCGCACTGTACACTGGTTGATAAAGAGATAGTAGTATACTCGTAACAACTAGTATGACGACGGTATAAAGAATGAAAAAAAAAACACGGTTAGGTGGTATATAATACAATTATGGTTGGACGGACTGCCTGCCGAGTGCCGACACAGAGGTAGCCACAGCCGTGAACTACCGCACTGTACACTGGTTGATAAAGAGATAGTAGTATACTCGTAACAACTAGTATGACGACGGTATAAAGAATGAAAAAAAACCCACGGTTAGGTGGTATATAATACAATTATGGTTGGACGGACTGCCTGCCGAGTGCCGACACAGAGGTAGCCACAGCCGTGAACTACCGCACTGTACACTGGTTGATAAAGAGATAGTAGTATACTCGTAACAACTAGTATGACGACGGTATAAAGAACGAAAAAAAAACCACGGTTAGGTGGTATATATTATAATACAATTATGGATGGACGGACTGCCTGCCGAGTTCCGACACAGAGGTAGCCACAGCCGTGAACTACCGCACTGTACACTGGTTGATAAAGAGATAGTAGTATACTCGTAACAACTAGTATGACGACGGTATAAAGAACGAAAAAAAAACCACGGTTAGGTGGTATATATTATAATACAATTATGGATGGACGGACTGCCTGCCGAGTGCCGACACAGAGGTAGCCACAGCCGTGAACTACCGCACTGTACTGTGTCTGCTGCTAATATAGACTGGTTGATAAAGAGATAGTATACAATACTACTAATATACTGGTGGTCAGGCACTGGTCACCACTAGTCACACTGGCAGTGGCACTCCTGCAGCAAAAGTGTGCACTGTTTAATTTTAATATAATATTATTTATCATGTACTCCTGGCTCCTGCTATAACAACCTGCAGTGCTCCCCAGTCTCCCCCACAATTATAAGCTTTATATACAATACATTGATGTGCAGCACACTGGGCTGAGCAGTGCACACAGACTGAGTCACTGTGTGACTGTGTATCGTTTTTCAGGCAGAGAACGGATATATTAAATAAAACAAACAACTGCACTGTCTCTGGTGGTCACTGGTCACTGTGGTCGTCAGTCACTAAACTCTGTCTGCACTCTGCACTCTCTTCTAATCTACAGTATCACAGCAATCTCTCTCTCTCTCTCTCTTCTAAATCTAATCTAAATGGAGAGGACGCCAGCCACGTCCTCTCCCTATCAATCTCAATGCACGTGTGAAAATGGCGGCGACGCGCGGCTCCTTATATAGAATCCGAGTCTCGCGAGAATCCGACAGCGTCATGATGACGTTCGGGCGCGCTCGGGTTAACCGAGCAAGGCGGGAAGATCCGAGTCGCTCGGACCCGTGAAAAAAAAAGTGAAGTTCGTGCGGGTTCGGATTCAAAGAAACCGAACCCGCTCATCTCTAGCAGGCACTGATGTGAATGGACAAATATTCTCTGTAAAGCGCTGTGGAATAGGTGTACGCTATATAACTGGTAATAATTTGCGGCCAACCCCTGCCTGTGCAGCCTGGCTGCGCTGGCAGGCGGTCCTGCGCCTTTTTTTTTCTCAGATTTTTCTTCTCGCCCCCAAAACGGTCTGGACACGCCTGAGTTGATGCCCTTCTGACGGGCGACGCTGTCAATCATCTTGCGGCCACATCCTTCCGGGATGCGGCCGCATGGTGAAGGGTAGTGCACTATGGCCAGCGCACGGTCATAGACCCAATGGACGCGGCCTTTCTGAATAAGGCCCGTAACTTGGTACTTCCATAACTTTCAGGGTTTTTTTTCTATTATATTTCACATTTCTAAGAACATTTCCACTAAATGCAAAACATTTACTTCTAACAGACTGTTAACTGTAGAATATATATAGAACAGTGGTGTAATTCCCGAAGGCAATGGAAGAAGTCACCCTCAGGTGGCAGTTGTTGGGGGGCACTAGCAGGGGCATGGGTACATGGGAGGAATATCGCCATCCTTGCATTCCTGTGGCAGCATGCGTCCATTTGCACACAGAATCCTGGCCCTTGGAGTTGTGCATGAAGTTCTGCGGCCGCCACAGTCCGTTACGATAACGCAGTCATTATGTTGAGTAGACATTATTGAAATGTTGACATCTACAGAATGTTGACATGTTCACAATATTGGCAGCTGGAATGTTGACATGTGAAATGAAGACACTCTAAGAGGCTAATTCAGACCTGATCGCTCGCTAGCTGTTTTTTCCAGGGTTCGCATAGTCGCTGCCCACCGGGGAGTGTATTTTAGCTTTGCAAGTGTGCGATCGCATGTGCAGCCGAAAAAAAACTTTGGGGGTAATTCTGAGTTGATCGCAGCAGGATTTTTGTTAGCAGTTGGGCAAAACCATGGCCCTCATTCCGAGTTGATCGCTCGCAAGGCGATTTTAGCAGAGTTACACACGCTAAGCCGCCGCCTACTGAGAGTGAATCTTAGCTTCTTAAAATTGCGAACGATGTATTCGCAATATTGCGATTACAAACTACTTAGCAGTTTCAGAGTAGCTTCAGACTTACTCGGCATCTGCGATCAGTTCAGTGCTTGTCGTTCCTGGTTTGACGTCATAAACACACCCAGCGTTCGCCCAGACACTCCTCCGTTTCTCCAGCCACTCCCGCGTTTTTTCCGGAAACGGTAGCGTTTTTATCCACACGCCCATAAAACGCCGTGTTTCCGCCCAGTAACACCCATTTCCTGTCAATCACACTACGATCGCCGGAGCGAAGAAAAAGCCGTGAGTAAAAAAACTATCTTCATAGCAAAATTACTTGGCGCAGTCGCAGTGTGAACATTGCGCATGCGCACTAAGCGGAAAAACGCTGCGATGCGAAGAAAATTACAGAGCGAACGACTCGGAATGAGGGCCCATGTGCACTGCAGGGGAGGCAGATATAACGGGGGTCATTCCGAGTTGTTCGCTCGCAAGCGGATTTTAGCAGATTTGCTCATGCTAAGCCGCCGCCTACTGAGAGTGAATCTTAGCATCTTAAAATTGCGAACGATGTATTCGCAATATTGCGATTACACACCTCGTAGCAGTTTCTGAGTAGCTTCAGACTTACTCGGCATCTGCGATCAGTTCAGTGCTTGTCGTTCCTGGTTTGACGTCACAAACACACCCAGCGTTCGCCCAGACACTCCTCCGTTTCTCCGGCCACTCCTGCGTTTTTTCCGGAAACGGTAGCGTTTTTTCCCACACGCCCATAAAACGGCCTGTTTCCGCCCAGTAGCACCCATTTCCTGTCAATCACATTACGATCGCCAGAACAATGAAAAAGCCGTGAGTAAAAATTCTAACTGCATAGCAAATACTTGGCGCAGTCGCAGTGCGGACATTGCGCATGCGCATTAAGCGGAAAATCGCTGCGATGCGAAGATTTTTACCGAGCGAACAACTCGGAATGACCCCCAACGTGCAGAGAGAGTTAGATTTGGGTGGGTTATTTTGTTTCTGTGCAGGGTAAATACTGGCTGCTTTGTTTTACACTGCAATTTAGATTGCAGATTGAACACACCACACCCAAATCTAACTCTCTCTGCACATGTTACATCTGCCCCACCTGCAGTGCACATGGTTTTGCCCAACTGCTAACAAAAATCCTGCTGCGATCAACTCAGAATTACCCCCTTTGTGCAGTTTCTGAGTTGCCCAGAACTTACTCAGCCGCTGCGATCACTTCAGCCTGTCCGGTCCCGGAATTGACATCAGACACCCGCCCTGCCAAAGCTTGGACACGCCTGCGTTTTTCCAACCACTCCCAGAAAACGGTCAGTTGACACCCATAAATGCCCTCTTCCTGTCAATCTCCTTGCGATCGGCTGTGCTAATGGATTCTTCGTAAAACCCATCGCACAGCAACGATCTGCTTTGTACCCGTGCGACGCGCCTGCGCATTGCGGTGCATATGCATGCGCAGTTCTGACCCGATCACTGCGCACCGAAAAATGCTAGCGAGCGATCAGGTCTGAATTACCCCCTAAGAACGCCAGCAGTTAGTGGAGCAGTGGAAGGTCAGCTGAACGTTGGAGCCAGAAGACACCAGAAGAGCCACCAGATCTGCTGAACCAGGTAAGTCACCACTGGACCAACAGGAACATTTTGTTGACATTCTAATCATGTTGACAATTCATCAGTGTTGACGTGATCAATGTAGATATGCCAAGAATGGTGA
Source organism: Pseudophryne corroboree (assembly GCF_028390025.1). Classification (NCBI taxonomy): domain Eukaryota; kingdom Metazoa; phylum Chordata; class Amphibia; order Anura; family Myobatrachidae; genus Pseudophryne; species Pseudophryne corroboree. The sequence goes on along the minus strand of NC_086444.1, from coordinate 43,217,475 downwards.
CATTATGGCCATGTTGACATTCTCATATCAAGATTAGGAATGTCGACAAAATATACTGAACATGGAATAGGTGTATGCTACCAGAGTGGAGTATGGGATGAGGGTGCCAGATTGGAGGATTGCTGTGTTATGGAGCAGTACCAGCAAAGCCCGTTCTAGACCTTGTGGCGCCCAGGGCAAAAGTTTCCTGTGGTGCCCCCCCCAGGTAAAACAGAAAGGGGCATGGCTACAGTTATCTTCTTATACTTGTGCCCCCCTCTAGCTGTACCCCCAGTAGATTTTCCCCCAGTAGTTGTGCCCCCACCAGCAGTGTCCCCAATAGTTGTGAGCCCAATAGCTGTGCCCACAGTTGTGACCCCTGTAGCTGTGCCCCCTGTAGCAGTGCCCCCTGTATTTTTGACCCCAGTAGCTGTGTCCCCAGTAGCTGTGCCCCCTGTAGCTGTGCCCCCTGTAGCTGTGCCAGTGCCCCCAGTAGCTGTGCCAGTGCCCCCAGTAGTTGTGCCCCAGTAGCGCCGCACACACACACATAAAAAAAACACACACAATACTTACCGCTCCTGCTGCGCTGCCCAACGTCTCCAGCCGCCGCCTTTCTCCCATGACGTCTCTCCCATAGTAGCGCCGCACAGACACTAGGGGTGAATTAAGACCTCTAGTGTTTGTCACTGGAGCTGGCTGCAGCGGGTGCCCACACAGCCCATGGCACCCGCTGCAGCCGGGGAGTGGGGAGGGGGGGTTGCGGGGGGTGGCCGGGATCAGGAGTAGCAGCCCCAGACAAAAAGCTTGCTTGCCCGTGGCAAGAGCCGCTACTGAGTACCAACTACAGAGGATTACTGGGATGTGAATCCGTACCAGCTAAACAGGATTGCTGGGATGCGATAAGCTACTTACACTTAGTTGCTGGGGTGCAGAGCAACGAAACAGGAACAACTGCTGCGCCTTTACACTGGGGTGGCACCAGCGATTAAGAAGTCAGAGAGCACTTGTTGGAGGTTGAGCTGATAGTCTCTAGGGGAATGCAGTCAGGAAGCTACAAAGCGATTTACTGCTGCTCTGGAGACAACAAAGCACAGACAACCAGGAAGTGCCTTTGAACTATCTTTATACCCCTGGGTGCCTGCAGATTGGCTTGGATTATCATGTGATCACAGACTGGCTTCCAGTTGGTGTTTGGACGATCACCTGATCCAAACTGTCATGGCTGTGTCCATCTCCAATTATGGAGGGAACCCTGGCGTGGTGCTTACTGTGGAAAATGCAAAGGGAATTGCGGTTTCTGAAAAAGGGAATGTAAGTAATACATTGACATGAACTCTGCAGCTCAGGTCTAGCACTTCTAGCTGGATACAAACTGCTAGAGCCCTTGTACAGTATATAGAAAAGTGAGCAGAGGCACTAATGGGAAAGAGGACTGAGGCATAGAAGGGGGAGGGGTAGAGGCACAGTTGGAGGGGTGGCAGAAACATAGCTGATACAGGGGAAAGAGGCACACATGGGGACACAGGGGAAAGAGGCACAGATTGGGACATAGGGGAAAAAGGCAGACATGTGGATATAGGGGAAAGAGATAGACAAGGGGATATAGAGGAAAGAGACAGACAAGGGGATATAGGGGGAAAGAGGCAGACATGCGGATATAGGGTAAAGAGACAGACAAGGGGATATAGAGGAAAGAGGCAGACATGGGGATACAGGGGAAAGAGGCAGCCATGGAGATATAGAGGAAAGAGGCAGACAAGGGAATATAGGGGAAAGAGGCAGACATGGTGACACAGAGGAAAGCTGCACATAGGGTAGAGGCATGTGGACAGGGGAAAAGAATCACACCTGGGAATCTCTATCCTATCCAGTCCAGCCAGGGGAAGCAGGGTGAGGAGGAGCAGCAGCAGGAGACCTGAGGGCGGGGCTACATGCAGATGAGTGAGGAGGAGAGGGTGTTGAGCTTGTCGGGAGATCTAAAAATTCCCCTGCGAGGCTGCTACTCCAGAGTGGGGAAGGGGGGGGGGGCATACTACCTACATGCCAGTAACAGCAATCTGGATATAATGATAAAGTGCAGGCAGAGGGGGCGATGGCATTGAGAACACACAGGGGAGGGGGAGAGAAGACCCAGCCGGGGGATCGCGGTGAAGTGCTCCCTCCTTCACTGCTGTAGCTTGCCACAACCTGTCAGCAGTGTGACAGGCGCAGCAAGCCGCGGAGCGGAGAGAGCGCCTTTCCAGGCCGGCGCCTCCCTGCATTGCGGATCTAGCTGAGCGGCTAGCGCCAGCTCTGCCGCTGGGTAACGTTATAATACAGCAGCGCTGAAGCTGGCGGATGCACAGGTGTGTGGGTCCGGGTGGATGGCGCCTCTCTCAAGTTTTGAGGGGAGCCAGCTGCCTCCTTGCCCCCCTATTCCGACGCCCCTGCCTCTCAGGACATTCGGGAAGACTGCAGGTAGCAAGGGCAAGTCACAAGACAATCTTATAAATTATGTGAGAAATGGTGAGGATTGTGATAATCTGTATAATTGCAGGTGATGTCCCTACATTGTAGATATAGTGACAGCGGGCATGTTCATGTAATGAAGGGGCTTGGCCATGCCCACACCTCAAATTCTGTAGCACTAGGCTGCCCATTAACTCTCTCCCATTCCCTTCCAACTACCCTTTCACTGCCAGCATACGCTAAAATAGGGTAGTGTTGTGCCCTTTCACCAATGCGGGTGTGGTATAAAAGATCTACAATGTCTAGGCCGACAGTCATTAGGTCGACCCCATATAGTCGACACCGACAAAAGGTTAACGTGCCTTAGGTTTACACAAATGGTCGACATGCATTAGATTAACACATGAAAAGTTTGATATAGAAAATGGACGGCACAAAAAAGGTCAACACAACATTTTTGTGTGTGTCGTTATCGCCATCAGAGTACAGGGAACACCGAGTAGTGCACCGTGTCCCATTGCAGGGCTCAATTCACTCAAAGTCCACATGGATGGTAAAGTATGAAAAAGGTGTAAAAAATTCGAAAAAATAATCCTTAAAATGATGTGTCCACATGTTTTGGCCATATGTGTGTTGACCATTACCATGTTGAACCTGTCGACCTTTTGCCAGTGTCGACCTAATGCATGTCAACCATATGGGGCCGACCTATTGTTTGTTGACCTAGACATCGTCTAAATATTGGAACCCCAGCAATGGACCGCTGTGCAGCGCATAGGAAGCAGATAAACCTCCTGACTGCCCAGCAAATGGGACAGTTCAGTCCTGATTGTGACAGCAGGGCAGAGTCCTGAAATAGGGACTGTCCTGAAATCAGAACGTATGGGAGGTATGCACAGTCTTGCACAATTTGGTGTTATTAAAACTAGAGATGAGCGAGTTCGGTTTCTCGGAAACCGAACCCCCCCGAACTTCACCCTTTTTACACGGGTCCGAGGCAGGTTCGAACCTTCCCGCCTTGCTCGGCTAACCCGAGCGCGCCCGAACGTCATCATCCCGCTGTCGGATTCTCGCGAGATTCGGATTCTATATAAGCAGCCGCGCGTCGCCGCCATTTTCACTCGTGCATTGGAGATGATAGGGAGAGGACGTGGCTGGCGTCCTCTCCGTTTATTGTTGAAGTTGATTGGTTTATTGCTTAATTGTGGGGACTGGGGAGCAGCTGTATTATATAGGAGGAGTACAGTGCAGAGTTTTGCTGACAGTGACCACCAGTATACGTTGTCTGCCTAAAAAACACTCCATATCTGTGCTATGTCAGGTTCAGTTTTACTTGTGTCCCCGGAGGGGGCGCTAGTGGGTCAGTGGAGGTAGGATGGAAGAAGTGAGGAGGCTGGATTGGGTTTCTGCGCATCAGCGCAATGGTGTTTTATTAACATAAAAGTTCACACAATAAGGCAGCAGAATAACGTGCGGGAATAAACAATAAAAAGTATGCAATGGAAATGGTGCAGCTTGGAAGCTGAGAGTCTATGGAGGAAATGGTAATGATGGATAAGTTCACTGGTGTGAGAACCAGAATGGTTTAAAACGTGGAGCCAGCAGAGATAGTAATAAATGTGTAGCAAACCTGGTAGCAGATGCAGGAGACTCAGGTGGAAGTCCACAGTGTAGTTCGTTAGGCACAGGCAGCTAGCAAGCTGCTTCACAGGTGAGGTGATGGAATGCACCTGGAGAGAGTCTCTACTGCTGAGGCTGAAGCACACAGTGGTTGTAGATAGGTGTGGAGCCAAATACAAATGCAGGGATTGCTGATGCTTGTAGTTCCACGGAAATGCAGGAAGGTAACCAGGAACACGGAGGAACAGGTAGGTAACCAGGAACACGGAGGAATCCAGGCACATGGGTCGTAGGAGTGACACAAAGTTCAGGACAACCACAGGCTCACCCTGCAGCTCCTGATATACCCCCTGGTGTGCAGACATTGGTTGGAGTGGGAAAAGGAGGTGCGGCCAAGCTCCGGATTGGCCGCCGTACTCTGACCGATGAAGACTGTCATGGCGGCGCCCATGCCGCGGCCCGGCGGGAACGAGCGTTCCTAGGCCCAGGATGACGTCTGGCGGCAGAGGAGCGGACGACAGCAGAACGTAGGGACCCCGGACGGAGTCCGCACCGACGGACAGATGTGGCTGTGGTGAGTCGATTCCTGACATGCTCAGTGTGCTGCTTTATTGTGGGGACTGGGGACCACCAGTATAATTAATATTATATAGGAGGAGTACAGTGCAGAGTGCACTGCTGTACCTACCTCTGTGTCGTCATCCATTAAGTATACTATCCATCTACATTCTATACCTGTGGTGCATTTTAGTTTTGCAGTTTGCTGACACAGTGACCACCAGTATACTATATATAGCAGTACGGTAGGCCACTGCTGTACCTACCTCTGTGTCGTCATCCATTAAGTATACTATCCATCTACATTCTATACCTGTGGTGCATTTTAGTTTTGCAGTTTGCTGACAGTGTCCACCAGTATACTATATATAGCAGTACGGTAGGCCACTGCTGTACCTACCTCTGTGTCGTCATCCATTAAGTATACTATCCATCTACATTCTATACCTGTGGTGCATTTTAGTTTTGCAGTTTGCTGACACAGTGACCGCCAGTATACTATATATAGCAGTACGGTAGGCCACTGCTGTACCTACCTCTGTGTCGTCATCCATTAAGTATACTATCCATCTTCATTCTATACCTGTGGTGCATTTTAGTTTTGCAGTTTGCTGACAGTGTCCACCAGTATACTATATATAGCAGTACGGTAGGCCACTGCTGTACCTACCTCTGTGTCGTCATCCATTAAGTATACTATCCATCTACATTCTATACCTGTGGTGCATTTTAGTTTTGCAGTTTGCTGACAGTGTCCACCAGTATACTATATATAGCAGTACGGTAGGCCACTGCTGTACCTACCTCTGTGTCGTCATCCATTAAGTATACTATCCATCTACATTCTATACCTGTGGTGCATTTTAGTTTTGCAGTTTGCTGACAGTGTCCACCAGTTTACTATATATAGCAGTACGGTAGGCCACTGCTGTACCTACCTCTGTGTCGTCATCCATTAAGTATACTATCCATCTACATTCTATACCTGTGGTGCATTTTAGTTTTGCAGTTTGCTGACACAGTGACCACCAGTATACTATATATAGCAGTACGGTAGGCCACTGCTGTACCTACCTCTGTGTCATCAAGTATACTATCCATCCATACCTGTGGTGCATTTCAGTTGTGCGCAGTAAATATAGTAGTAGGTCATTGCTATTGATACTGGCATATAATTCCACACATTAAAAAATGGAGAACAAAAATGTGGAGGTTAAAATAGGGAAAGATCAAAATCCACTTCCACCTTGTGCTGAAGCTGCTGCCACTAGTCATGGCCGAGACGATGAAATGCCATCAACGTCGTCTGCCAAGGCTGATGCCCAATGTCATAGTGGAGAGCATGTAAAATCCAAAACACAAAAGTTCAGTAAAATGACCCAAAAATCAAAATTAAAAGCGTCTGAGGAGAAGCGTAAACTTGCCAATATGCCATTTACGACACGGAGTGGCAAGGAACGGCTGAGGCTCTGGCCTATGTTCATGGCTAGTGGTTCAGCTTCACATGAGGATGGAAGCACTCATCCTCTCGCTAGAAAAAAGAAAAGACTTAAGCTGGCAAAAGCACAGCAAAGAACTGTGCGTTCTTCTAAATCACAAATCCCCAAGGAGAGTCCAATTGTGTCGGTTTGCGATGCCTGACCTTCCCAACACTGGACGGGAAGAGCTTGCGCCTTCCACCATTTGCACGCCCCCTGCAAGTGCTGGAAGGAGCACCCGCAGTCCAGTTCCTGATAGTCAAATTGAAGATGTCACTGTTGAAGTACACCAGGATGAGGATATGGGTGTTGCTGGCGCTGGGGAGGAAATTGACAAGGAGGATTCTGATGGTGAGGTGGTTTGTTTAAGTCCGGCACCCGGGGAGACACCTGTTGTCCGTGGGAGGAATATGGCCATTGACATGCCTGGTCAAAATACAAAAAAAATCAGCTCTTCGGTGTGGAATTATTTCAACACAAATGCGGACAACAGGTGTCAAGCCGTGTGTTGCCTTTGTCAAGCTGTAATAAGTAGGGGTAAGGACGTTAACCACCTCGGAACATCCTCCCTTATACGTCACCTGCAGCGCATTCATCATAAGTCAGTGACAAGTTCAAAAACTTTGGGTGACAGCGGAAGCAGTCCACTGACCACTAAATCCCTTCCTCTTGTAACCAAGCTCCTGCAAACCACACCACCAACTCCCTCAGTGTCAATTTCCTCCTTACCCAGGAAAGCCAATAGTCCTGCAGGCCATGTCACTGTCAAGTCTGACGAGTCCTCTCCTGCCTGGGATTCCTCCGATGCATCCTTGAGTGTAACGCCTACTGCTGCTGGCGCTGCTGTTGTTGCTGCTGGGAGTCGATCGTCATCCAAGAGGGGAAGTCGGAAGACCACTTGTACTACTTCCAGTAAGCAATTGACTGTCCAACAGTCCTTTGCGAGGAAGATGAAATATCACAGCAGTCATCCTGCTGCAAAGCAGATAACTCAGGCCTTGGCAGCCTGGGCGGTGAGAAACGTGGTTCCGGTATCCATCGTTAATTCAGAGGCAACTATAGACTTGATTGAGGTACTGTGTCCCCGGTACCAAATACCATCTAGGTTCCATTTCTCTAGGCAGGCGATACTGAAAATTTACACAGACCTCAGAAAAAGACTCACCAGTGTCCTAAAAAATGCAGTTGTACCCAATGTCCACTTAACCACGGACATGTGGACAAGTGGAGCAGGGCAGACTCAGGACTATATGACTGTGACAGCCCACTGGGTAGATGTATTGCCTCCCGCAGCAAGAACAGCAGCGGCGGCACCAGTAGCAGCATCTCGCAAACGCCAAGTCGTTCCTAGGCAGGCTACGCTTTGTATCACCGCTTTCCATAAGAGGCACACAGCTGACAACCTCTTACAGGAACTGAGGAAGATCATCGCAGAATGGCTTACCCCAATTGGACTCTCCTGGGGATTTGTGACATCGGACAACGCCAGCAATATTGTGCGTGCATTACATCTGGGCAAATTCCAGCACGTCCCATGTTTTGCACATACATTGAATTTGGTGGTGCAGAATTATTTAAAAAACGACAGGGGCGTGCAAGAGATGCTGTCGGTGGCCCGAAGAATTGTGGGCCACTTTCGGCATTCAGGCACCGCGTACAGAAGACTGGAGCACCACCAAACATTCCTGAACCTGCCCTGCCATCATCTGAAGCAAGAGGTGGTAACGAGGTGGAATTCAACCCTCTATATGCTTCAGAGGATGGAGGAGCAGCAAAAGGCCATTAAAGCCTATACATCTGCCCACGATATAGGCAAAGGAGGGGGAATGCACCTGACTCAAGCGCAGTGGAGAATGATTTCAACGTTGTGCAAGGTTCTGCAACCCTTTGAACTTGCCACACATGAAGTCAGTTCAGACACTGCCAGCCTGAGTCAGGTCATTCCCCTCATCAGGCTTTTGCAGAAGAAGCTGGAGACATTGAAGGAGGAGCTAAAACAGAGCGATTCCGCTAGGCATGTGGGACTTGTGGATGGAGCCCTTAATTCACTTAACCAGGATTCACGGGTGGTCAATCTGTTGAAATCAGAGCACTACATTTTGGCCACCGTGCTCGATCCTAGATTTAAAACCTACGTTGTATCTCTCTTTCCGGCAGACACAAGAGGTTCAAAGACCTGCTGGTGAGAAAATTGTCAAGTCAAGCGGAACGTGACCCGTCAACATCTCCTCCTTCACATTCTCCCGCAACTGGGGGTGCGAGGAAAAGGCTAAGAATTCCTAGCCCACCCGCTGGCGGTGATGCAGGGCAGTCTGGAGCGAGTGCTGACATCTGGTCCGGACTGAAGGACCTGCCAATGATTACTGACATGTCGTCTACTGTCACTGCATATGATTCTCTCACCATGGAAAGAATGGTGGAGGATTATATGAGTGACCGCATCCAAGTAGGCACGTCAGACAGTCCGTACATATACTGGCAGGAAAAAGAGGCAATTTGGAGGCCCTTGCACAAACTGGCTTTATTCTACCTAAGTTGCCCTCCCTCCTGTGTGTACTCCAAAAAAATGTTTAGTGCAGCCGCTCACCTTGTCAGCAATCGGCGTACGAGGTTACTTCCAGAAAATGTGGAGAAGATGATGTTCATCAAAATGAATTATAATCAATTCCTCCGTGGAGACATTCACCAGCAGCAATTGCCTCCAGAAAGTACACTGGGACCTGAGATGGTAGATTCCAGTGGGGACGAATTAATAATCTGTGAGGAGGGGGATGTACACAGTGAAAGGGGTGAGGAATCGGAGGATGATGATGAGGTGGACATCTTGCCTCTGTAGAGCCAGTTTGTGCAAGGAGAGCTTGATTGCTTCTTTTTTGGTGGGGGCACAAACCAACCAGTCATTTCAGTCACAGTCGTGTGGCAGACCCTGTCGCTGAAATGATGGGTTCGTTAAAGTGTACATGTCCTGTTTAAACAACAAAAGGGTGGGTGGGAGGGCCCAAGGACAATTCCATCTTGCACCTCTTTTTTCTTTCATTTTTCTTTGCATCATGTGCTGTTTGGGGACAATTTTTTGGAAGTGCCATCCTGTCTTGATTGACACTGCAGTGCCACTCCTAGATGAGCCAGGTGTTTGTGTCGGCCACTTGTGTCGCTTAGCTTAGTCACACAGCCAACTTGGTGCGCCTCTTTTTTTCTTTGCATCATGTGCTGTTTGGGGACAATTTTTTGGAAGGGCCATCCTGCCTGACACTGCAGTGCCACTCCTAGATGGGCCAGGTGTTTGTGTCGGCCACTTGTGTCGCTTAGCTTAGTCACACAGCGACCTTGGTGCGCCTCTTTTTTTCTTTGCATCATGTGCTGTTTGGGGACAATTTTTTGGAAGTGCCATCCTGTCTTGATTGACACTGCAGTGCCACTCCTAGATGGGCCAGGTGTTTGTGTCGGCCACTTGTGTCGCTTAGCTTAGTCACACAGCCACCTTGGTGCGCCTCTTTTTTACTTTGCATCATGTGCTGTTTGGGGACAATTTTTTGGAAGGGCCATCCTGTCTTGATTGACACTGCAGTGCCACTCCTAGATGGGCCAGGTGTTTGTGTCGGCCACTTGTGTCGCTTAGCTTAGTCAAACAGCCACCTTGGTTCGCCTCTTTTTTTCTTTGCATCATGTGCTGTTTGGGGACAATTTTTTGGAAGTGCCATCCTGTCTTGATTGACACTGCAGTGCCACTCCTAGATGGGCCAGGTGTTTGTGTCGGCCACTTGTGTCACTTAGCTTAGTCACACAGCCACCTTGGTGCGCCTCTTTTTTTTCTTTGCATCATGTGCTGTTTGGGGACAATTTTTTGGAAGTGCCATCCTGTCTTGATTGACACTGCAGTGCCACTCCTAGATGGGCCAGGTGTTTGTGTCGGCCACTTGTGTCGCTTAGCTTAGTCAAACAGCCACCTCGGTAGAAAATTGTAGGACTAAAAATAATATTGTGAGGTGTGAGGTGTTCAGAATAGACTGGAAATGAGTGGAAATTATGGTAATTGAGGTTAGTAATACTATGGGATCAAAATGACCCCCAAATTCTATGATTTAAGCTGTTTTTTAGGGTTTTTTTAAAAAAACACCCAAATCCAAAACACACCCGAATCCGACAAAAAATTTTCGGTGAGGTTTTGCCAAAACGCGTCCGAATCCAAAACACGGCCGCGGAACCGAATCCAAAACCAAAACACAAAACCCGAGAAATGTCCGGTGCACATCACTAATTAAAACAGGTGTCTCTTGAGTTTTATGTAAGTATTGTCTGAGCGTAGATGTATTAGAAGACATTGACAAACTTCCCACCTAGGCCTGGTCAGTGGCCTTGTGTACAGTGTACATGAGCAAACCACAGCCATACAGTTTGGACAGTGGGCCTAATTCAGACCTGATAGCTGCTGTGCGCTTTGACACAGCGGGCGATCAGGTCTGATCTGCGCCGGCGCATGCCAGAGATGCGATCGGCATCTCTGCACAGCGAGCGCCTCTGGCTGATTGACAGTCAGAGACGTTTGCTGGGCGAGAGGGGGCGGGCCAGTGGCTTTGGGCCACCGTTTGGGGGGTGTGGTGCAGCCATGGCTCTTGCACAGGTGTTGTCCGTAACCATCAATGGCAAACAATCGCAGTCATCTAACGGCCACACGGCAAATGTAAGCACTGAGTGAAGAGTCCCATGACAAGAGAGAGTCTTTTTCCAGTAGGTATAACATTGTACAATGCTGGATATCTTGTTTCATAAATATCTTCTTTGTATTGTTCTAATACTTTTTATAGTGAAAACTCTGGAGTTAAAAGTTTATTGCAGGTGAGCTGCACCTGTGTATAATGCCCACATGTATATACTGCTGCACCTGTGTATAATGCCCACATGTATATACTGCTGCACCTGTGTATAATGCCCACATGTATATACTGCTGCACCTGTGTATAATGCCCACATGTATATACTGCTGCACCTGTATATAATGCCCACATGTATATACTGCTGCACCTGTGTATAATGCCCACATGTATATACTGCTGCACCCAGGGCCGGTGCAAGGTTTCCCAGCACCCTAGGCAAATCTTCAGCAAATCCCCCCCCCCCCCTCTCCTCAAAGAAAAGCAAATAAAAAAATATATATATTATAGATATACTGTCCGAGTGACGCCTTTCTTCCACGTTTATGCATAGGGGATTCATTCCCCTGGGAGGGCACCGCAGCACATATTTACCTTAAGAGGAGTGCCGGGACTTTTGTATATTATATATACAAATTATACACTATATATATATAGTGGTCGAAGTGAAAATTTTTAAGTGGGGGTATGCAAGAGTCAAGGACGCAATTAAGCGCGCGATCCAGAAAAGGGGGCGTGGTCATCCAAAAGGGGGCATATCCAGTGTAGTAGAACCCCTTATACTATCTAACCCATTGTGGTCAGGTGTACTATGTCTTTATATTTAGTAAGGTATAGTCGTGGTGTAAAGGACAGAGTATGATTACTGATTAGTAAAAGAAAACAAATACTGAGCAACATCCCCAAACAGGTAATTTCAACTTTAAACTTGTCATTCATTTTGTACGCTCTGGACATGGCTACTACTAACAAATGCACAGAAACATTTTTTAAAGCTATGTCTGCAAATGCTAGGAGCTTAGGAGACAAAATTCCAGAGCTAATTGCGATAATGACAAGGGATAACCTGGATTTTGTGGCTATTACAGAGTCTTGGTGCAATGAGAATCATGACTGGGACTTAACTATACCAGGATACAATTTATTTAGGAAAGATAGAATAGGAAGCATAGGAGGAGGGGTAGCAATGTATGTGAAAAAAAGCATAAATGCCACTTTAATACAAAATATTGAAGCCAAAACTGAGGCCCTTTGGGTCACCATAGAAACTGGGAAGAAGGACATTATTCGCATTGGGGTGATCTATAGACCACCAGGCCAGGGGCAGGATTTGGACAGGAACCTATTGTTGGACATCTCTAAAATGGCTTTTAAGGGAGAAGTCATAATCATGGGAGACTTTAATTTACCTGATGTAAATTGGGAGGGGTCTTTTGCAAGTTCAGCTACAAGTGGCAAATTTCTACATTCCTTACAGGGAGCATCTCTCAAGCAATTGGTGAGGGAGCCCACTCGCAAAGACTCAATATTAGATCTAATTCTTACAAATGGTGATAGAATATCTGATATATATGTGGGTGAGCACCTGGGATCCAGTGATCATCAAGCAGTATGGTTTAGTATAAAGACAGGATCCAACTCCTCTCACACAAAAACAAAGGTGTTGGATTTTAGAAATGCAGACTTTGCAAAAATGGGGAGATGTTTAAGTGATTCATTGGCAGACTGGAGGAACTTGGAAGGGGTGCAGGAGAGGTGGAAAAAAATTAAAAGTGCATTACTAAGTGTAACAGACCTTTGTATCAAAATGGTTAGGAAAAGCACCAGGAAAAGGAAGCCAGTGTGGTTCACAAAAGTAGTATCAACTAGTGTGAAAGCAAAAAAGATGGCTTTTAGGAAATACAAACAGACTCAAAATAATAACGACAAAGAGGAGTATCTGGACAGACGGAAGGATGCTAAGAAAGTGATCAGACGTGCAAAGGCAGAAGCTGAGGAGAAAATGGCCCAGTCAGTAGATAAAGGGGGCAAAACTTTTTTTAAGTATATAAGTGAAAGGAGAAAATCAAATGGAGGAATAATAAGACTTAAGACAGAGAGTGGGCATTTGGTGGAGGGAGACAAGGCAATAGAAGATCACCTAAATAATTATTTTTGCTCAGTATTTACTACAGAAGAAGGGATGGGGCCACAGTTAAATTGCAAGGACATTCATAAAAATAAGGTAGATGAAAATACATTTACAGAGGAGAAGGTCCTAACAGAACTTTCAAAACTAAAAGTGGATAAATCAATGGGACCAGATGGAATACACCCAAGGATACTCAAAGAGCTAAAAGATGTCCTGGTTACACCTTTAACAGAATTATTTAACCAGTCACTAAATACAGGTGATATTCCAGAGGACTGGAAAAGAGCAAATGTAGTTCCACTGCACAAAAGTGGAAGCAAGGAAGAAGCAAGTAACTACAGACCAGTAAGCCTTACATCAGTAGTAGGGAAAGTAATGGAAAAACTATTAAAAGAAAGAGTAGTGGAATATCTTAAATCGAACAATTTACAGGATCCAAAACAGCATGGATTTACTGGTGGGAGATCATGCCAAACAAATCTTATTGACTTTTTTGACTCTGTGATGAAAATAATAGATCAAGGGGGAGCTGTAGATGTAGCATATCTAGACTTTAGTAAGGCATTTGACACTGTCCCACATCACAGACTGCTAAATAAACTTGAAAGCCTGGGGGTGGATTATAAATTAGTGAAATGGATAAGAACCTGGTTGCAGGATAGGAAACAGACAGTTGTAGTTAATGGAGTGCAATCTATGGAGGGAAATGTTACCAGTGGAGTACCCCAGGGATCTGTACTAGGTCCAGTTCTCTTTAATATCTTTGTTGGTGACATTGCAGATGGTATTGAAGGGAAGATATGCCTTTTTGCAGATGATACAAAGATATGCAACAGGGTAGACACACCGGGAGGGGTCAAACAAATGATTGATGACCTAGGTAGGCTTGAGAAATGGTCAAGAACGTGGCAACTACAGTTTAATGCTAAAAAATGCAAAATCATGCACTTGGGTCTCAAAAACCCAAAGGCTAAGTATAGTATCAAGGGTACTATAATGGAAACTACTGAGGAGGAAAGAGATTTAGGAGTCACTATTTCAAGTGACTTGAAGGCAGGAAAGCAATGCAACAAAGCAATGAGAAAGGCAAGTCAGATGCTTGGTTGCATTGGGAGAGGAATCAGTAGCAGGAAAAAAGAAGTGATAATGCCACTGTATAGGTCATTGGTAAGGCCCCATCTGGAATACTGTGTCCAGTTCTGGAGACCCTATCTCCAGAAGGATATAAATACATTAGAGAGTGTACAAAGAAGGGCAACTAAAATGGTGCATGGCCTACATCACAAAACTTACCCGGAAAGGCTAAAAGATCTTAACATGTATAGTTTGGAGGAGAGAAGGGAAAGGGGAGACATGATAGAAACTTTCAAATATATAAAGGGTCTTAACAAAGTTCAGGAGGGAAACATTCTTCAAAGGAAAAGAAGTATTAGAACTCGAGGGCATACATTGAGACTGGAGGGGGGGAGGTTCAGGGGAAATTTAAGGAAAAATTACTTCACAGAAAGGGTAGTGGATAAGTGGAATAGCCTCCCATCAGAGGTGGTAGAGGCTAAGACTGTAGGGCAATTTAAACATGCTTGGGACAGGCATATGAATATCCTTACAAAGAATCAAGGTTAAAAAAGGGTTGAGATTGCCTAAAGGATAAAATAAAAAAGGGGCAGACTAGATGGGCCAAGTGGTTCTTATCTGCCGTCAAATTCTATGTTTCTATGTTTCTATGTTTCTATCTAGTACTGGTGCCCCTTTCACATTATAGCACATGGTACGAGATGAAATTCACATTATAGCACACGGTACGAGCCAAAATTCACATTGTAGCACACTGAAAGAGCCGTAATTCACATTATAGCACACTGAATGAGCCGAAATTCACATTATAGCACACTGAATGAGCCGAAATTCACATTGTAGCACACTGAATGAGCCGAAATTCACATTATAGCACACTGAATGAGCCGAAATTCACATTATAGCACACTGAATGAGCAGAAATTCACATTGTAGCACACTGAATGAGCCGAAATTCACATTATAGCACACTGAATGAGCCGAAATTCACATTATAGCACACTGAATGAGCCGAAATTCACATTATAGCACACTGAATGAGCCAAAATTCACATTGTAGCACACTGAAAGAGCCGTAATTCACATTATAGCACACTGAATGAGCCGAAATTCACATTATAGCACACTGAATGAGCCGAAATTCACATTATAGCACACTGAATGAGCCGAAATTCACATTATAGCACACTGAATGAGCCGTAATTCACATTGTAGCACACTGAATGAGCCGCAATTCATTGTAGCACACTGAATGAGCAGTAATTCACATTGTAGCACACTGAATGAGACGAAACCCACATTGTAGCACACTGAATGAGCCGAAACTCACATTGTAGCACACTGAATGAGCCGAAACTCACATTGTAGCACAATGAATGAGCCGAAACTCACATTGTAGCACACTGCATGAGCCGAAATTCACATTGTAGCACACTGAATGAGCCGAAATTCACATTGTAGCACACTGAATGAGCCAAAATTCACATCGTAGCACACTAAATGAGCCAAAATTCACATCGTAGCACACTGAATGAGCCGAATTTCACATTGTAGCACACTGAATGAGCAGTAATTCACATTGTAGCACACTGAATGAGACGAAACCCACATTGTAGCACACTGAATGAGCCGAAACTCACATTGTAGCACACTGAATGAGCCGAAACTCACATTGTAGCACACTAAATGAGCCGAAACTCACATTGTAGCACACTGACTGAGCCAAAATTCACATTGTAGCACACTGAATGAGCCGAAATTCACATTGTAGCACACTGAATGAGCCAAAATTCACATCGTAGCACACTAAATGAGCCGACAGTCACACTATAGCACACTGAATGAGCTGAAATTGTGATAGCAGGGAGAGAGAGAGAGTGACAGCAGGGAGAGAGTGACGACAGGGAGAGAGAGAGAGTGAGGACAGTGACAGATGGGAGAGAGTTACAGTAGGGACAGGGACAGTAACGACAGGGAGAGAGGGTGACAGCAGGGGAACATTACCTGATTCATTTGTTGCGGCTGAGCGGCTGGTGGCTGGCAGATGGTAAGCGGCTGGCGGTGGTGAGCGGCGTACGGCTGTGAGCTAGTACAGCGCTCTACACAGCCGCCGGCAACCGAGCAGGGATGGGAGCAACATCGGAGATCGTGCGGAGCAAACAAAAATTGTGGGTCCCTGGGACCCCTCACTATAGAAAACTGGGGTCACACTTCACCATTTCTGGGTCCCATAACATAATATTGGTGTGTGTGTGTGTGTGTGTGTGTGTGTGTGGGGGGGGGGGGAAGGTTGGGGGTGTCATGCAGATGTTGGGGAAGTGCTGAGGATAGGGTGGGGGTAAGGGTAGATAGCAGCTGGGGCAGTACTGGAGGGCAAGGAGGGGGTTAGAGGCAGGTAACACTGAGTGGTAGGGAGATGGTAAGGGTGGATAGTATTTAGGGCACTATTGGGGGCAAGGAGGTTTATTGGGACAGGCAGTGCTGGAGAGTAGGGAGGGGGTAAGGGTAGATGGCAGATTGGGCAGTACTGGGACACAGAGCACACAGATACCCGCCGCCACCACCACGGGAACAATAAGCACACCTGCCACTTACACCCGCCAGAGCGATGAGCGTCTCCTCTCTCTCCCCTCCTTTCCTCCCCCCTCCCCCCCACAGCCACAAGGACACTGACCACACAGCCAGCTGCAACTCTCCCCCGCCGAAGGCGAGCACTGAACATCCGGACCCACGTTTCCCCGGCCACCTACCAGACACGGGGACACTGAGTCTGAGCAGGATGCCATTTACCCCCGCAGGAGCCGAGCGATGAGCACACTGCCTCGCGTCCTCTCCAAACCCCCCTGCGCACCATCCACGGGAACACTGGGAAACACTCCCCCATCGCTGCGGAAACAGTACCTCTATCCAGTCCAATCCAGCCGGGCTGCCGTGGAGCGCGTCCCAGGGACCAGGGACCGGGGTGATGGATCTGCAGTTAGGCCTTTCCTCTCTGGGTGAAGGGGCCGCCCCTGGTCATCGGGGCGGGTAAGAGAAGGGAGGGGGAGTGAACGACGCAGCAGTGAAGGAGTGGTGAGCAGAGAGCGGTGGCCTTACATATATATATTTTTTTCTGTTGTTTTACTCAGCACCGCCCTTCAAGTGCCGGCGCCCATAGGCAGCTGCCTAAAGCTGCCTAGTGGTAGCGCCGGCCCTGGGTGCACCTGTGTATAATGCCCACATGTATATACTGCTGCACCTGTGTATAATGTCCACATGTATATACTGCTGCACCTGTGTATAATGCCCACATGTATATACTGCTGCACCTGTGTATAATGCCCACATGCACCCTTGGGCTCGTATATTGTGTGTAAATCTGGATCTGGTACTAGCATGTCCCTGCGACACAATAGCAGTTTGTGTTTTCTACATGTTAATAAAACATGTAGAAGGTATGAACATGATATACAGCAGGCATGTCCAAACTGCGGCCCTCCAGCTGTTGAGAAACTACACATCCCAGCATGCCCTGAGCCAGCTTTAGCATTCTCTGACAGCAAAACCTTGTCAGGGCATGCTGGGATATGTAGTTTCACAACAGCGGAGGACCGTAGTTTGGACATGCCTGATATACATTGTGGCATAGTGAGTGACTAACCATATGCATTTAGCAGCTTCTTTTACAGCACACAGGTTCCAGGGTGTGCTGTAATGAGGTTCTTTAGACATGCCAAACAACGTAGCTGTTCTCAGCACCTTAATCTAGAGCAGGGGTGAACAATAAGTGGTCTTAAAGTTGTTGTGGGACTATATATCCCAGCAGGGCATGATAAATTTGTGGCAGGGCATTATGGGATGTGTAGTTCAACAACAGCTAGAAGGCTCCTTATTGCCCACCCCGATCTAGAGGATGTGTCAGACTCAGTGGGATGCAGACTTGAGTTTGACACCTGCCAATCAGGACAGGAGGTACACCAGCAGCTCCTGGAATGCCGGGCACGTGCCCACAGTTACAGTAAATAATACTTGCCTACCTGACCCTCTCCATGAGGGAGAAAATGCTCTGTTCCTGGACTTTCCTGGTAATGTAAGATTGCCATCACCTGCGGTGAAACATCTTTCTTATCAATTACCTAGCTCACCACAGGTGATGGCAATCATACATTACCAGGAAAGTCCAGGAACAGAGCATTTTCTCCCTCATGGAGAGGGTCAGGTAGGCAAGTATGCAGTAAATGGGCCATACCCTCTTTTGCCAAGGCCCTGCCCCCTTTTCGGCCATAGAGTCCCAAGTTCAGCATGAATGTTCGGAGGTATGTCGAGTCCATTGATAGATTTGCAAATTACTTTGACAAATTGTCCTCACTAAAACCAACACATCCACAGACAGGATTGTGGTTGTTGCTGACAGAGAGTTTAGGCAGGTGCAGGCGTCTTAAGCAAAGATCAGTGGCGTAACTAGAAATTAGGCGCCCCCTGCCCAAAATGTTTCAGATGCCCCCAATCCCCCCCCCCCCCATGGTACCTGTCCGTTGTCAGGGGTTTCTGCTCTTTGTCAGGGGATTCCTACCCTCCGTCCATCACAGGTCTGCAGTTCTGTTGCACCTGACCCCATTAAAAATGTCCCTTCCTAAATGGCAGCCACCTCCTGTAGCATCCTTAATAACTGTCTCCTCTGAGGCGGCGGCCATTTTGGGAGGGACATTTTCAATGGGAGCAGGTGCGACAGGACCGCAGACAATATACTATTACTGTTTAATTAGTAATAGAATTAGCATACGACTAAATTTAACTGCTGTACATGTTACACAGGAGAACCTATTCTCAGTATACAGTCAGTACCATTAACACTTCCTATATGAGAATGTCTCAAGAACAAACTGTCCCAAATGGCAAATCTTTATATTAAAACAAAATTCTTTTGAAAAAACATTCCTAAAGAGCATTTCATAAATATTTTATACACTTTTACATTTTAAATATGTTACATGCCGTCTTATTATAAATAATATCTGGTCTGGGTATCATTGTAATTTTCTGTAAACTTAACGTAATGTTTATCCATGAAGCATTATCAATAAATCCGCAGGATTCCACACACAGAGTGAGTTCCGTTCATTAGAAAGGTCAAGCTGGTTACAATGTTACACGTCTCTGGAATACTAGATACACCTAATTATTGGAGTCAGACTCAATCAAGCGCCTTACAAATGAATCAGGCCGGATAAGAGGAATTGAACACTTGACACATTAACATTTAGATCACTTTAACAAGACTGGGAACCATCTCTGGTATATTGCAGAAGTTTAGACTTTCTAGCCAAGAAATTGCTGGTTGATCAGAAACTGGCTGCTCGGCGGTGTAATCGAAAACAATCCTGTTACTACTTAATGTTTTTCAGGCATTTGCATTGCAAGAAAATTAAATAAACAGAGACAGGATTTCGTGAAAGTGAATGGACTCAGCAAAACTATATGCTACCTGTCTGACCTGTGTACGCCTGACGAAGGACCGCCTAGTGCGCTGTTATTCATTACATTAAAATACCCCGTTGTAATTTACTGTGATCCGTATTATGTTAATACTTAGGTTCCCTGCTTGTTAATGTAAAGTGAAAGAAACATTAAAAACCTTGACCTATTGTCGGAGGCCTGACCAGTAGTGTCACTTACGCATTTCACACCCGGTGCGGCAAGTGTAGCCCATACGCTCTCAGTAAGCACATGCTGCTGAATAGGCAGTTGATTTTGGGAAACAAGGGTGTGGCTTCATGGGGCAGGGGTGTGGCTTAGTGTCCCGACCAGTGGCGTCTCCAAAGGTGGGGCTGCAGCATAGTTCAAAGTTCAAATAGGGGAGCCACACCAGCTGCCAGTGAGTCAGTTAGGGATGACAGTTGGTGTGGTTCCCCTATTTGAAATTTGGACTGCTCTGGAGCCACCACTGATCCCAACCCCTGTTTCCATCACTCCTGGGATCCAGTAGATGCAGGCTGCCCCCCCCCCCCCCCCCTGTAATTTCACAGTGCAGCACTCGGTGCCTGTCGCTGAGCAGGAAATGGCACTTTGGTGTCAGCCCTCGCCATTGTGATGCCACTGAGCCTGACTATATTACTTTGTAAGCTAGGAAGTTAAGGGGCACCTGTTGCCCTATGGGCATGTGGCCTGATCACTGCCTCTCTCCCACCCTCAGTCACAGTCCAGAAAATTAAAAGTGGTCACAGATTAAAACCATATTTACCTAATTTCCTCTGTCCCCTCGGGGGAAATGGTGCCCGGAGTCACATCATTGTACTGCGGAGGAGGGTCCATAATTGTACAATTTGCTCCGCCCCTGCAGAGCAATGCTGTGATTCATGTAATCATACAATTTGCTGAGAATTACAGAAGAGTTGCTCAATTAGACGTTGACGCAGGCACCTGTCGGAAGGAATAGTGTGTAGCCACTTAGGATTGTCTGATTGCGGTTTGACCTCTCCAATCGATGTGGAGGTATTCTGTTTATTCTTTTTAATCAGTAAATGGAGCTTTTTATATTTTCTGTTGTGTATTTTACTGCATTACTCTATTTGTACTCAACACACTAATGCATTACAATGCGTTTCCACAACACATTACTTGGTTGTATACAAATCGTGTAATGCCACTTCTCCGGTGAGCACAAAAATAATTAGGCCAGGCACTTGTGTATCCTACACTTTCATACACCTTAGTCATTCCTCCCAACATTCATCAGCTGCAGATCAAGACTAAATGCACAAAAAAAGGGCGTGGCCCCGGTCTCGCTAAGCCATGCCCAAAGTAGGATGATTTTTGGAGGGCGTGGCCGCATGTCATGCTCCCATTTAATTTCATGCTGGGGGCAAACTCAGCACTCCATACACAAGTGTCGCATATCATATACAAGTGTCGCACGCAAATGGCGCGCCGAGAGGGGCTGTGTGGCGCAAATGTAGCAATGATGTATGAGGACATATCTGTAGGTGCAATACAACTACAGACTGAGTATGCGTGGCACTGGAGTGTGTTAAACAATTACACAAGTGATGTGATAAGATGCTAGATAGGAGCGAGACCAGATGCACGTCGGATGTCCAGATTGGCGAATCCAGACTCCAAACGGCGGCAAGTCCACTATGTAACATAAAATGTATTTATTGAGCTGCTTCTCTGAACTTTTCCCCCGCTGCCAGATCTGTCTGGTTTGGTTGATCAAATCCATAGCAGTGTTACGAAAAAGATTTAGGTAAGCTCATAAACGAAAGCCAAGAAACACTCCCCAAAAAACAAGCGCAGCTATCATTGCTGTAGGGTCACCTCTACCATTTCCAGAAGTATGGCCGGAAGCAAGCAATATAACGCAGCTAAACACACTATGCAAAGCGTCAGTGACAGCACGCTGCTATTCCAAACCACTGCTAATTTCCAGAGACGCAACGTTATGTAAAGATGAACCTAGTGCCCAAATGGCTTCTTCATTTCAGACACTGTGAAATTTTAGATGCCTTTCATCTAAATTACCACATCTGCCTTATTCTGTATTTCTGCGTTTATGTCATGGAAATATGTTGCTGATAAAAAAAACATCTGCAAGAATAATCGAATTCCTTCATTTTTTTTTTTGACGTTCTCGTGTCGCAACATTAATGCAAATTTTTTATTGTCATGGCACTAGAGAAAACTATTTGCAAAGTAATCGCTGTTTTTAGGAGAGCAGTTTTCTCTTTTTTTTGTCATTATTTCTGATGTGGCATACGTATGTAGGGGGTCATTCCGAGATGATCGTAGCTGTGCTCAATTTAGCACAGCTATGATCATTCACACTGACATGTGGGGGGACGCCCAGCACAGAGCTATCCAGTCCCGCATGTCAGTGCCGGCTCCCCCCGCAGAAGTGCAAAGGCATTGCTCCCCGGCCCGCAGCGGCTGCGTGTGACGTCACGCAGCCGCTGCGGTCTGCTCCCATTCGATCCGGCCGGACCGTGCCCACAAAATGGCAGCCAAACACCGCCGTTCCACCCCCCCCCCCCCCGCCCAGCGACCGCCTCTGCCTGTCAATCAGGCAGAAGCGATTGTAGCGGCCCGACGGCCTTCGGCAGTCTAGCATGCGCCAGCGTACTGTGGCGCCGGTGCATGCGCAGTTTTGACCCAATCACACCGCTGCGATAAACTGCAGCGTGCGATCGGGTCAGAATGACCCCCGTAGTTCCCTCAATTTGACCCGTCCTACCCAGTTAACAATGGCAATTAGCGGTCCAACCGCAAAAAATACTAAGATGATGCGGACGCATGTGCAGGTCCTGCCCTGCGCATGCGGACACATTTTCTGCTGGCACCCCGCAGTAAATGCGAATGCCTCTGCCTATCAATCAGGCAGAGGCATTCATGGGGCGGGAGGGGGGTGGCAACGCTCCGTTTCCTAGGCGGAGATGGAGCATTGCTAGGGTGGCGTCATGGAAATGGGGGCGGTGGCAGTTAAGTGGGGAAAGGGTGGCGAGGGCGTAATCGGGGCAGCTGCGTGACGTCACACGCAGCCGCTCTGATCAGAAAGATGGAGGCGGCCCATCTGCTGTCGCAGTTAGGCTGCGCTGGCAGGAGGCTACTCTACTTTCTGCGATCATACTGAAATTACGGTGCGACTGCCATTTCTGCGTGGTCGCAGGGGGGAGGCGGTGGGACAGCATGCTGGGCGGCCCCCAGTATGCGATCAAAAGGTTTGCAAATTCTGTTAAAAAGCAGAATTTGCAGTCCTTGCTGAATAGGGTCCATATTCCACAGCGCTTTACAGAATTCTTGGTCATTCATATCAGTCCCTGCCCAGGTGGAGCTTACAATCTAAGGGGTCTCTTTACTAAGCCTTGCACAAAGGTAAAGAAGACGGGGATAAAGTACCAGCCAACCAGTTCGACCACAGTCTGTAACATGGCAGTTGTGAGCTGATTGGCTGCTACTTTGTCTGCCATCCACTTTATCTATCCAAGGCTTAGTAAATAGACCCCTATATTCCCTATCACATGAACACTCACACACACATACGCTCTAGGGTTACTTATTTTTTGTCAGAAGCCAAATTTACCAGTGTGCTTTGGAGTGTGGGATGAAACCGAAGCACCTGGAAGTAGTCCAAACAAGCACATTTAGAACATACAAACTCCACACCAATTGTGCCTTGGTCAGGAATGGAAGTCATGATCTCAGGGTAGTGAGGCAGTATTTCTGTGGGTAATCCCTTACTTGTATAGAATAAATGAAAGCTGTCAAGAACACCGTGTGGATCCCTATTGTCAGCTAAAATAGTATTTCCTTTTTTTTCCCCAGCAAAAGAGGTTCCTGCCCCTCACTGATTTTGCGCCTTAGGCATAAAAGATGGACTCAAAACGCACACAGTTGCTTTGCAGAAATATGTTAATGCCACAGGAGGCATCTTATGTAAATAGATGCCTCATGCCAGCTTCTGTGATCTACTGCTGCACCCGAAGATACAGCATTGGATCATCTGCGTAACCTCAGGTTACTCAGGATGTCCATGTAATTCATGCTCCCAGGGCCAGTGATGCTACGTCCTAGGACATAGCCACTGCGCTTGCCCAGAAAACGGCGCCAGATCAACCCAGTTTTCTGTAATGCTGGATGTCACTGCCTCTTCCCCACCTGCAGCATGTCAATCATGATATGCCTTAGGAGGCACTGTGACTGTCATTGCAGACACATATCCTGTGCATACCCAGATCAAACATCAGAGATGTACGTAAACCATCAGGTTTGCATTCATCTCTGATTCAGGCCCTGAGGCAATACTGCTCAATACCTAGGCAAACCCGGATGATAGACTGGTAGTTACTATTTTAGCTGGGTCATAAATCATAAACACACAATAACTTTTGCAAAACACAGATATAAGGTAATAGCAACACAGATTATTGCTCAGCATATTTAGCAAAAACTTCGGACTGATCAGTAATTTACTTTACAGTGCACCCAAAATTCTGTCACTCTGAACTCTTTTGTAGGGTGGTCACTGTCCTATTAAATGCATGTATTTGTAATACACAACAGGCACAAGTAATAAGATTAGCATCTAATGCTGGTCTTTCCTGATTCCAGAGAACACTAGCTTTGGCTTTCCAATGATGAAACACAATAAACAAGTTCCACTTTTAATAGAATAATTATCTTCAGCACTTCACAGTACTGTATCAATAGCTCAGTCCCAAAGTGCTCTTTAGTCATTTTAGGATTCACACAAATTGGCTTCCTCAATTTGCACAGTTAAACTCAGTAACCATTGTAGTAGTAGCTCAAACAAGATATATGTATATCTCTGTCTACACATAGAGATCTTTAATTTCATCTCTTGCACACATTAGGATTACAGTACATGATATATGCTTCTTGATATAGTTTCAATATCTCTCAGCAGATCTGAGTAGCTCTTAATAATTGTAGCAAAGAAAAAGGGGCGACTAGGCACCAGTATTATAGTGTTGATCATTATTAATAATTCGTGCTGAACAAAAAAAAAACAATCTTGATAGAAATCGTATCAGTGTTATTCTGTCTGTTTGGTGGTGCGCCCAGAGTCAGAAAGAAATATGTAGAAAAAATAAGAATTTACTCACCGGTAAATCTATTTCTCGTAGTCCGTAGTGGATGCTGTGTACTCCATAAGGACCATGGGGAATAGACGGGCTCCGCAGGAGACTGGGCACTCTAAAAGAAAGAATAGGTCCTATCTGGTGTGCACTGGCTCCTCCCTCTATGCCCCTCCTCCAGACCTCAGTTAGGGAAACTGTGCCCGGAAGAGCTGACACTACAAGGAAAGGATTTGGAATCCCGGGTAAGACTCATACCAGCCACACCAATCACACCGTACAACTCGTGATAACTATACCCAGTTAACAGTATGAATAACAACTGAGCCTCACTGAACAGATGGCTCATAAGAATAACCATTTAGTTAAGCAATAACTATATACAAGTATTGCAGACAATCCGCACTTGGGACGGGCTCCCAGCATCCACTACGGACTACGAGAAATAGAATTACCAGTGAGTAAATTCTTATTTTCTCTGACGTCCTAGTGGATGCTGGGTACTCCGTAAGGACCATGGGGATTATACCAAAGCTCCCAAACGGGCGGGAGAGTGCGGATGACTCTGCAGCACCGAATGAGCAAACTCAAGGTCCTCCTCAGCCAGGGTATCAAACTTGTAGAATTTTGCAAACGTGTTTGATCCCGACCAGGTAGCAGTTTGGCAAAGTTGTAAAGCCGAGACCCCCTGGGCAGCCGCCCAAGAAGAGCCCACCTTCCTCGTGGAATGGCCTTTGACTGATTTAGGATGCGGCAGTCCATCCGCAGAATGTGCAAGTTGAATCGTGCAACAGATCCAGCGAGCAATAGTCTGCTTAGAAGCAGGAGCACCCAGCTTGTTGGGTGCATGCAGGATAAACAGCGAGTCAGTTTTTCTGACTCTAGCCGTCCTGGAAACATAGATTTTCTGGGCCCGGACTACGTCCAGCAACTTGGAAGCCTCCAAGTCCCGAGTAGCCGCAGGCACCACAATAGGTTGGTTCAAATGAAACGCTGATACCACCTTAGGGAGAAATTGGGGACGAGTCCTCAATTCTGCCCTGTCCATATGGAAGATCAGATAGGGGCTTTTACATGACAAAGCCGCCAATTCTGACACACGCCTAGCCGAAGCCAAGGCCAAAAGCATGACCACTTTCCATGTGAGATATTTCAACTCCACGGACTGAAGTGGCTCAAACCAATGTGATTTTAGGAAATCCAACACAACGTTGAGATCCCAAGGTGCCACTGGGGGCACAAAAGGGGGCTGAATATGCAGCACTCCCTTAACAAACGTCTGAACTTCAGGCAGTGAAGCCAGTTCTTTTTGAAAGAAAATAGACAGGGCCGAAATCTGGACTTTAATGGATCCCAATTTTAGGCCCATAGTCACTCCTGACTGTAGGAAGTGCAGAAATCGACCCAGCTGAAATTCTTCTGTTGGGGCCTTCATAGCCTCACACCAAGCAACATATTTTCGCCATATGCGGTGATAATGTTTTGCTGTCACATCCTTCCTAGGTTTTATCAGCGTAGGAATGACTTCAACCGGAATGCCCTTTTCCATCAGGATCCGGCGTTCAACCGCCATGCCGTCAAACGCAGCCGCGGTAAGTCTTGGAACAGACAGGGCCCCTGCTGTAGCAGGTCCTGTCTGAGAGGCAGAGGCCAAGGGTCCTCTGAGATCATTTCTTGTAGTTCCGGGTACCAAGTCCTTCTTGGCCAATCCGGAACGACGAGTATAGTTCTTACTCCTCTCTTTCTTATTATCCTCAGTACCTTTGGTATGAGAGGAAGAGGAGGGAACACATAAACCGACTGGTACACCCACGGTGTCACTAAAGCATCCACAGCTATCGCCTGAGGGTCCCTTGACCTGGCGCAATATCTTTTTAGCTTTTTGTTGAGGCGGGACGCCATCATGTCCACCTGTGGCCTTTCCCAACGATTTACAATCAGCTGGAATACTTCTGGATGAAGTCCCCACTCTCCCGGGTGGAGGTCGTGCCTGCTGAGGAAGTCTGCTTCCCAGTTGTCCACTCCCGGAATGAACACTGCTGACAGTGCTATCACGTGATTTTCCGCCCATCGGAGAATCCTTGTGGCTTCTGCCATCGCCATCCTGCTTCTTGTGCCGCCCTGTCAGTTTACATGGGCGACCGCCGTGATGTTGTCTGACTGAATCAGCACCGGCTGGTTTTGAAGCAGGGGTCTTGCCTGACTTAGGGCATTGTAAATGGCCCTTAGTTCCAGAATAATTATGTGTAGGGAAGCTTCCTGACTCGACCATTGTCCTTGGAAGTTTCTTCCCTGAGTGACTGCCCCCCAACCTCGGAGGCTTGCATCCGTGGTCACCAGGACCCAGTCCTGTATGCCGAATCTGCGGCCCTCGAGTAGATGAGCACTCTGCAGCCACCACAGCAGAGACACCCTGGCCCTCGGGGACAGGGTGATCAGCCGACGCATCTGAAGATGCGATCCGGACCACTTGTCTAACAGATCCCACTGAAAGATCCGTGCATGGAACCTGCCGAATGGAATTGCCTCGTAAGAAGCTACCATCTTTCCCAGGACTCGCATGCAGTGATGCACCGACACCTGTTTTGGTTTTAGGAAGTCTCTGACCAGAGATGACAACTCCTTGGCCTTCTCCTCCAGGAGAAACACCTTCTTCTGTTCTGTGTCCAGAATCATACCCAGGAACAGCAGACGCATCGTAGGAACCAGCTGCGACTTCGGGATATTCAGAATCCAGCCGTGCTATTGTAGCACTTCCTGAGATAGTGCTACTCCGACCAACAACTGCTCCCTGGACCTCGCCTTTATAAGGAGATCGTCCAAGTACGGGATAATTATAACTCCCTTCTTTCGAAGGAGTATCATCATTTCGGCCATTACTTTGGTAAATACCCTCTGTGCCGTGGACAGACCAAACGGCAATGTTTGGAATTGGTAATGGCAGTCCTGTACCACAAAACGGAGGTACACCTGGTGAGGTGGGTAAATGGGGACATGTAGGTAAGCATCCTTGATGTCCAGTGATACCATGTAATCCCCCTCTTCCAGGCTTGCAATAACCGCCCTGAGCGATTCCATTTTGAACTTGAACTTCCTTATATAAGTGTTCAAGGATTTCAAATTTAGAATGGGTCTCACCGAACCGTCTGGTTTCGGTACCACAAACATTGTGGAATAGTAACCCCGTCCCTGTTGAAGGAGGGGAACTTTTATTATCACCTGCTGGAGGTACAGCTTGTGAATTGCCGCCAGTACTACCTCCCTGTCCTGGGGAGTAGTTGGCAAGGCTGATTTGAGGTAACGGCAAGGGGGAGACGTCTCGAATTTCAGCTTGTATCCCTGAGATACCACTTGTAGAACCCAGAGATCCACCTGTGAGCGCACCCGAGACGGGCCCCCACCGCACCTGGCTCCACCAGTGGAGCCCCAGTGTCATGTGGTGGACTTAGTGGAAGCAGGGGAGGATTTTTGTTCTTGGGAACTGGCTGTATGGTGCAGCTTTTTCCCTCTACCCCTGCCTCTGGGCAGAAAGGACGCGCCTTTAACCCGCTTGCCTTTCTGGGGCCGAAAGGACTGTACCTGATAATACGGTGCTTTCTTAGGCTGTGAGGGAACCTGAGGTAAAAATGTCGACTTCCCAGCTGTTGCTGTGGAAACGAGGTCTGGGAGACCATCCCCAAACAATTCCTCACCCTTGTGAGGCAAAACCTCCATGTGCCTTTTAGAATCCGCATCACCTGTCCACTGCCGAGTCCATAATACTCTCCTGGCAGAAATGGACATTGCATTAATTCTAGATGCCAGCCGGCAAATATCCCTCTGTGCATCTCTCATATATAAGACGACGTCTTTAATATGCTCTATGGTTAGCAAAATCGTATCCCTGTCGAGGGAATCAATATTTTCCGACAGGGTATCGGACCAAGCCGCTGCAGCACTACACATCCAAGCTGAAGCAATTGCAGGCCTCAGTATAGTACCTGAGTGTGTATATACAGACTTCAGGATAGCCTCCTGCTTTCTATCCGCAGGCTCCTTTAAGGCGGCCGTATCCTGAGACGGCAGTGCCACCTTTTTTGACAAGCGTGTGAGCGCCTTATCCACCCTCGGGGATGTCTCCCAACGTAACCTGTCCTCTGGCGGGAAAGGGTACGCCATCAGTAACTTTTTAGAAATCACTAGTTTCTTATCGGGGGAAGCCCACGCTTCTTCACACACTTCATTCAACTCATCTGATGGGGGAAAAACCACTGGTTGCTTTTTCTCCCCAAACATAATACCCTTTTTAGTGGTACCTGGGTTAATGTCAGAAATGTGCAACACATTTTTCATTGCCGTAATCATGCAACGGATGGCCCTAGTGGAATTTACATTAGTCTCGTCCTCGTCGACACTGGAGCCAGACTCTGTGTCGACATCTGTGTCTGCCATCTGAGGTAGCGGGCGTTTTTGAGCCCCTGATGGCCTTTGAGACGCCTGGGCAGGCACTGGCTGAGAAGCCGGCTGTCCCACAGCTGTTATGTCATCGAACCTTTTATGCAAGGAGTTGACACTGTCGTGTAAAACCTTCCACATATCCATCTACTCTGGTGTCGACCCCGCAGGGGGTGACATCACACTTATCGGCACCTGCTCCGCCTCCACATAAGCCTCCTCATCAAACATGTCGACACAGCCGTACCGACACACCGCACACACACAGGGAATGCTCTGACTGAGGACAGGACCCCACAAAGTCCTTTGGGGAGACAGAGAGAGAGTATGCCAGCACACACCACAGCGCTATATAATCAGGGATTTACACTAACACAAAGTGATTTTTCCCTATAGCTGCTTTACATATACAGTTTGCGCCTAAATTTAGTGGCCCCCCTCTCTTTTTTTACCCTTTGAGCCTGGAAACTGCAGGGGAGAGCCTGGGGAGCTGTCTTCCAGCGGAGCTGTGAAGAGGAAATGGCGCCAGTGTGCTGAGGGAGATAGCCCCGCCCCCTTCTCGGCGGACTACTCCCGCTCTTATATTAATATTATGGCAGGGGATTTTTGCACATATATAGTTTTTTAGACTATAATATGTGCTGTTTGCCAATGTAAGGTACTCTAATTGCAGCCCAGGGCGCCCCCCCCCCAGCGCCCTGCACCCATCAGTGACCGAAGTATGTGGTGTGCATAGGGAGCAATGGCGCACAGCTGCAGTGCTGTGCGCTACCTTAATGAAGACCGGAGTCTTCAGCCGCCGATTTCCAGGATGTTCTTCTTGCTTCTGGCTCTGCAAGGGGGACGGCGGCGCGGCTCCGGGACCAGACGACCGAGGCTGAGCCTGTGTTCGATCCCTCTGGAGCTAATGGTGTCCAGTAGCCTAAGAAGCCCAAACTAGCTGCAAGCAGGTAGGTTCGCTTCTCTCCCCTAAGTCCTTCGTAGCAGTGAGTCTGTTGCCAGCAGATCTCACTGAAAATAAAAAACCTAACAAATACTTTCTTTACTAGAAGCTCAGGAGAGCCCCTAGTGTGCAACCAGCTCGAGCCGAGCACAGATTCTAACTGAGGTCTGGAGGAGGGGCATAGAGGGAGGAGCCAGTGCACACCAGATAGGACCTATTCTTTCTTTTAGAGTGCCCAGTCTCCTGCGGAGCCCGTCTATTCCCCATGGTCCTTACGGAGTACCCAGCATCCACTAGGACGTCAGAGAAATACAGAGAAAAAGAAGACTCTTTTTGTTGGCGCACTCTTAGCAATGTGGTAAATACCATATGATATATAAAAACATAACTTTTAATAATATAACCCAAAAAAGTATTAGAATCTAAGACACTAACTCACAGCCCCCAGCTAGAATTGTTGACCTAACACGTGTAGATGATCTGAAAAGTTAGTCCATACAGTGTCCCCTTTCGAGATTGTAGTCGTTAGGGTAAATTATCTATACCCACCAGTGCTATGAAAAATTAGTGACTAATGAATGTGAGAGATTAAAAATCAAGGAATGTTCTGGTCATTATCCATATAATATGGGTTGGGGGTATACAGCCATAGAGTTAGACTGCATCCTTCCTCCCTGACCAGTACAGTAGAACTGTATTAATAAGGCCACAATTGGCCAGGCATTACCGCGAACCCCACCTGGGTTAACGTGGTACCGTATGGCTGTCATACCTGTTAGAAGAGAAATTAATGTAGTATTAATTAGAGATGAGCGGGTTCGGTTTCTCTGAATCCGAACCCGCACGAACTTCATGTTTTTTTTCACGGATCTGAGCGACTCGGATCTTCCCGCCTTGCTCGGTTAACCCGAGCGCGCCCGAACGTCATCATGACGCTGTCGGATTCTCGCGAGACTCGGATTCTATATAAGGAGCCGCGCGTCGCCGCCATTTTCACACGTGCATTGAGATTGATAGGGAGAGGACGTGGCTGGCGTCCTCTCCATTTAGATTAGAAGAGAGAGAGAGATTGACCTGATTTACTGGAGCTTAGGAGTACTGTAGAAGTGTAGAGAGTGCAGAGTTTACTAGTGACTGACCACAGTGACCACCAGACAGTGCAGTTTTATTTAATATATCCGTTCTCTGCCTGAAAAAAACGATACACACAGTGACTCAGTCACATACCATATCTGTGTGCACTGCTCAGCCCAGTGTGCTGCATCATCTATGTATATATATCTGACTGTGCTCAGCTCACACAGCTTATAATTGTGGGGGAGACTGGGGAGCACTGCAGTGCCAGTTAATAGTTATAGGTTATAGCAGGAGCCAGGAGTACATATTATATTAAAATTAAACAGTGCACACTTTTGCTGCAGGAGTGCCACTGCCAGTGTGACTGACCAGTGACCTGACCACACTGACCACCAGTATAGTTAGTAGTATACTATATTGTGTGATTGCCTGAAAAAGTTAAACACTCGTCGTGTGACTTCACTTGTGTGGTGTTTTTTTTTTATTCTATAAAAAACTCATTCTGCTGACAGACAGTGTCCAGCAGGTCCGTCATTATATAATATATATACCTGTCCGGCTGCAGTAGTGATATATATATATTTTTTACATCATTATTTATCATCCAGTCGCAGCAGACACAGTACGGTAGTTCACGGCTGTAGCTACCTCTGTGTCGGCACTCGGCAGTCCGTCCATAATTGTATACCACCTACCCGAGGTTTTTTTTTCTTTCTTCTTTATACATACATACTACTACATCTCTTTATCAACCAGTCTATATTAGCAGCAGACACAGTACGGTAGTTCATGGCTGTAGCTACCTCTGTGTCGGCACTCGGCAGTCCGTCCATAATTGTATACCACCTACCCGTGGTTTTTTTTTCTTTCTTCTTTATACATACATACTACTACATCTCTTTATCAACCAGTCTATATTAGCAGCAGACACAGTACAGTACGGTAGTTCACGGCTGTAGCTACCTCTGTGTCGGCACTCGGCAGTCCGTCCATAATTGTATACCACCTACCCGTGTTTTTTTTTTCTTTCTTCTTTATACATACATACTACTACATCTCTTTATCAACCAGTCTATATTAGCAGCAGACACAGTACGGTAGTTCACGGCTGTAGCTACCTCTGTGTCGGCACTCGGCAGTCCGTCCATAATTGTATACCACCTACCCGTGGTTTTTTTTTCTTTCTTCTTTATACATACATACTACTACATCTCTTTATCAACCAGTCTATATTAGCAGCAGACACAGTACGGTAGTTCACGGCTGTAGCTACCTCTGTGTCGGCACTCGGCAGTCCGTCCATAATTGTATACCACCTACCCGTGGTTATTTTTTCTTTCTTCTTTATACATACATACTACTACATCTCTTTATCAACCAGTCTATATTAGCAGCAGACACAGTACGGTAGTTCACGGCTGTAGCTACCTCTGTGTCAGCACTAGGCAGTCCGTCCATAATTGTATACCACCTACCCGTGGTTTTTTTTTCTTTCTTCTTTATACATACATACTACTACATCTCTTTATCAACCAGTCTATATTAGCAGCAGACACAGTACAGTACGGTAGTCCACGGCTGTAGCTACCTCTGTGTCGGCACTCGGCAGTCCGTCCATAATTGTATACCACCTACCCAAGGTTTTTTTTTCTTTCTTCTTTATACATACATACTACTACATCTCTTTATCAACCAGTCTATATTAGCAGCAGACACAGTACAGTACGGTAGTTCACGGCTGTAGCTACCTCTGTGTCGGCACTCGGCAGTCCATCCATAATTGTATACCACCTACCCGTGGTTTTTTTTTCTTTCTTCTTTATACATACATACTACTACATCTCTTTATCAACCAGTCTATATTAGCAGCAGACACAGTACGGTAGTTCACGGCTGTAGCTACCTCTGTGTCGGCACTCGGCAGTCCGTCCATAATTGTATACCACCTACCCGTGGTTTTTTTTTCTTTCTTCTTTATACATACATACTACTACATCTCTTTATCAACCAGTCTATATTAGCAGCAGACACAGTACAGTACGGTAGTCCACGGCTGTAGCTACCTCTGTGTCGGCACTCGGCAGTCCGTCCATAATTGTATACCACCTACCCGAGGTTTTTTTTTCTTTCTTCTTTATACATACATACTACTACATCTCTTTATCAACCAGTCTATATTAGCAGCAGACACAGTACAGTACGGTAGTTCACGGCTGTAGCTACCTCTGTGTCGGCACTCGGCAGTCCGTCCATAATTGTATACTAGTATCGATCCATCTCCATTGTTTACCTGAGGTGCCTTTTAGTTGTGCCTATTAAAATATGGAGAACAAAAATGTTGAGGTTCCAAAATTAGGGAAAGATCAAGATCCACTTCCACCTCGTGCTGAAGCTGCTGCCACTAGTCATGGCCGAGACGATGAAATGCCAGCAACGTCGTCTGCCAAGGCCGATGCCCAATGTCATAGTACAGAGCATGTCAAATCCAAAACACCAAATATCAGTAAAAAAAGGACTCCAAAACCTAAAATAAAATTGTCGGAGGAGAAGCGTAAACTTGCCAATATGCCATTTACCACACGAAGTGGCAAGGAACGGCTGAGGCCCTGGCCTATGTTCATGGCTAGTGGTTCAGCTTCACATGAGGATGGAGGCACTCAGCCTCTCGCTAGAAAAATGAAAAGACTCAAGCTGGCAAAAGCAGTAGCACCGCAAAGAACTGTGCGTTCTTCGAAATCCCAAATCCATAAGGAGAGTCCAATTGTGTCGGTTGCGATGCCTGACCTTCCCAACACTGGACGTGAAGAGCATGTGCCTTCCACCATTTGCACGCCCCCTGCAAGTGCTGGAAGGAGCACCCGCAGTCCAGTTCCTGATAGTCAGATTGAAGATGTCAGTGTTGAAGTACACCAGGATGAGGAGGATATGGGTGTTGCTGGCGCTGGGGAGGAAATTGACCAGGAGGATTCTGATGGTGAGGTGGTTTGTTTAAGTCAGGCACCCGGGGAGACACCTGTTGTCCGTGGGAGGAATATGGCCGTTGACATGCCTGGTGAAAATACCAAAAAAATCAGCTCTTCGGTGTGGAACTATTTCAACAGAAATGCGGACAACAGGTGTCAAGCCGTGTGTTCCCTTTGTCAAGCTGTAATAAGTAGGGGTAAGGACGTTAACCACCTCGGAACATCCTCCCTTATACGTCACCTGCAGCGCATTCATAATAAGTCAGTGACAAGTTCAAAAACTTTGAGTGACAGCGGAAGCAGTCCACTGACCAGTAAATCCCTTCCTCTTGTAACCAAGCTCACGCAAACCACCCCACCAACTCCCTCAGTGTCAATTTCCTCCTTCCCCAGGAATGCCAATAGTCCTGCAGGCCATGTCACTGGCAATTCTGACGAGTCCTCTCCTGCCTGGGATTCCTCCGATGCATCCTTGCGTGTAACGCCTACTGCTGCTGGCGCTGCTGTTGTTGCTGCTGGGAGTCGATGGTCATCCCAGAGGGGAAGTCGTAAGACCACTTTTACTACTTCCACCAAGCAATTGACTGTCCAACAGTCCTTTGCGAGGAAGATGAAATATCACAGCAGTCATCCTACTGCAAAGCGGATAACTGAGGCCTTGGCATCCTGGGTGGTGAGAACCGTGGTTCCGGTATCCATCATTACTGCAGAGCCAACTAGAGACTTGTTGGAGGTACTGTGTCCCCGGTACCAAATACCATCTAGGTTCCATTTCTCTAGGCAGGCGATACCGAAAATTTACACAGACCTCAGAAAAAGAGTCACCAGTGTCCTAAAAAATGCAGCTGTACCCAATGTCCACTTAACCACGGACATGTGGACAAGTGGAGCAGGGCAGGGTCAGGACTATATGACTGTGACAGCCCACTGGGTAGATGTATGGACTCCCGCCGCAAGAACAGCAGCGGCGGCACCAGTAGCAGCATCTCGCAAACGCCAACTCTTTCCTAGGCAGGCTACGCTTTGTATCACCGGTTTCCAGAATACGCACACAGCTGAAAACCTCTTACGGCAACTGAGTAAGATTATCGCGGAATGGCTTACCCCAATTGGACTCTCCTGTGGATTTGTGGCATCGGACAACGCCAGCAATATTGTGTGTGCATTAAATATGGGCAAATTCCAGCACGTCCCATGTTTTGCACATACCTTGAATTTGGTGGTGCAGAATTATTTAAAAAACGACAGGGGCGTGCAAGAGATGCTGTCGGTGGCCAGAAGAATTGCGGGACACTTTCGGCGTACAGGCACCACGTACAGAAGACTGGAGCACCACCAAAAACTACTGAACCTTCCCTGCCATCATCTGAAGCAAGAAGTGGTAACGAGGTGGAATTCAACCCTCTATATGCTTCAGAGGTTGGAGGAGCAGCAAAAGGCCATTCAAGCCTATACAATTGAGCACGATATAGGAGGTGGAATGCACCTGTCTCAAGCGCAGTGGAGAATGATTTCAACGTTGTGCAAGGTTCTGCTGCCCTTTGAACTTGCCACATGTGAAGTCAGTTCAGACACTGCCAGCCTGAGTCAGGTCATTCCCCTCATCAGGCTTTTGCAGAAGAAGCTGGAGACATTGAAGGAGGAGCTAACACAGAGCGATTCCGCTAGGCATGTGGGACTTGTGGATGGAGCCCTTAATTCGCTTAACAAGGATTCACGGGTGGTCAATCTGTTGAAATCAGAGCACTACATTTTGGCCACCGTGCTCGATCCTAGATTTAAAGCCTACCTTGGATCTCTCTTTCCGGCAGACACAAGTCTGCTGGGGTTGAAAGACCTGCTGGTGAGAAAATTGTCAAGTCAAGCGGAACGCGACCTGTCAACATCTCCTCCTTCACATTCTCCCGCAACTGGGGGTGCGAGGAAAAGGCTCAGAATTCCGAGCCCACCTGCTGGCGGTGATGCAGGGCAGTCTGGAGCGACTGCTGATGCTGACATCTGGTCCGGACTGAAGGACCTGACAACGATTACGGACATGTCGTCTACTGTCACTGCATATGATTCTCTCACCATTGAAAGAATGGTGGAGGATTAT
The DNA here is from genome assembly GCF_028390025.1 of Pseudophryne corroboree. Taxonomy (NCBI): domain Eukaryota; kingdom Metazoa; phylum Chordata; class Amphibia; order Anura; family Myobatrachidae; genus Pseudophryne; species Pseudophryne corroboree. The sequence goes on along the minus strand of NC_086444.1, from coordinate 43,181,452 downwards.
ATGAGTGACCGCATCCAAGTAGGCACGTCTCACAGTCCATACTTATACTGGCAGGAAAAAGAGGCAATTTGGAGGCCATTGCACAAACTGGCTTTATTCTACCTAAGTTGCCCTCCCACAAGTGTGTACTCCGAAAGAGTGTTTAGTGCCGCCGCTCACCTTGTCAGCAATCGGCGTACGAGGTTACATCCAGAAAATGTGGAGAAGATGATGTTCATTAAAATGAATTATAATCAATTCCTCCGCGGAGACATTGACCAGCAGCAATTGCCTCCACAAAGTACACAGGGAGCTGAGATGGTGGATTCCAGTGGGGACGAATTGATAATCTGTGAGGAGGGGGATGTACACGGTGATATATCGGAGGATGATGATGAGGTGGACATCTTGCCTCTGTAGAGCCAGTTTGTGCAAGGAGAGATTAATTGCTTCTTTTTTGGGGGGGGGTCCAAACCAACCCGTCATATCAGTCACAGTCGTGTGGCAGACCCTGTCACTGAAATGATGGGTTGGTTAAAGTGTGCATGTCCTGTTTTGTTTATACAACATAAGGGTGGGTGGGAGGGCCCAAGGACAATTCCATCTTGCACCTCTTTTTTCTTTTATTTTTCTTTGCGTCATGTGCTGTTTGGGGAGGGTTTTTTGGAAGGGACATCCTGCGTGACACTGCAGTGCCACTCCTAAATGGGCCCGGTGTTTGTGTCGGCCACTAGGGTCGCTTATCTTACTCACACAGTCAGCTACCTCATTGCGCCTCTTTTTTTCTTTGCGTCATGTGCTGTTTGGGGAGGGTTTTTTGGAAGGGACATCCTGCGTGACACTGCAGTGCCACTCCTAGATGGGCCCGGTGTTTGTGTCGGCCACTAGGGTCGCTAATCTTACTCACACAGCTACCTCATTGCGCCTCTTATTTTCTTTGCGTCATGTGCTGTTTGGGGAGGGTTTTTTGGAAGGGACATCCTGCGTGACACTGCAGTGACACTCCTAAATGGGCCCGGTGTTTGTGTCGGCCACTAGGGTCGCTTATCTTACTCACACAGTCAGCTACCTCATTGCGCCTCTTTTTTTCTTTGCGTCATGTGCTGTTTGGGGAGGGTTTTTTGGAAGGGCCATCCTGCGTGACACTGCAGTGCCACTCCTAGATGGGCCCGGTGTTTGTGTCGGCCACTAGGGTCGCTTATCTTACTCACACAGTCAGCTACCTCATTGCGCCTCTTTTTTTCTTTGCGTCATGTGCTGTTTGGGGAGGGTTTTTTGGAAGGGACATCCTGCGTGACACTGCAGTGCCACTCCTAGATGGGCCAGGTGTTTGTGTCGGCCACTAGGGTCGCTTAGCTTAGTCATCCAGCGACCTCGGTGCAAATTTTAGGACTAAAAATAATATTGTGAGGTGTGAGGTATTCAGAATAGACTGAAAATGAGTGGAAATTATGGTTTTTGAGGTTAATAATAATATGGGATCAAAATGACCCCCAAATTCTATGATTTAAGCTGTTTTTTAGGGTTTTTTGAAAAAAACACCCGAATCCAAAACACACCCGAATCCGACAAAAAAAATTCGGTGAGGTTTTGCCAAAACGCGGTCGAACCCAAAACACGGCCGCGGAACCGAACCCAAAACCAAAACACAAAACCCGAAAAATTTCAGGCGCTCATCTCTAGTATTAATAGGCTGAAAAGGAAGGAAGGAAGGAAGGCTTCTGCTGTTAGCGTTGGAAGATTGCTTACGTCCTGACAATTATTGTCTTCTTTTTCTCTGTATTTTTCTAGCTCTTAATAATTCTCAGAATATTTTAACAGTACTCTCAGTATGGACAGCTCCCTTTTACAGCTTGTACTCACACAGAGATCTCAGCTGCGGCTCCCAGTGCTGACACACTGTCTCCAGCTCTCAGCCTCACTCTGCCAGTGCTTCTGCATTGGTCCCCCAGCATACCACCAGTGGGTATTCAGTGGCAGTCTCCTCATCATCATCTCCTTGTAATCTCCTATTCTCAACTATGCTTGTCCAGACCAGTGAATCACTGTCCTACTGCTGACTTGTCTAATTTTGGGCTCTACCTGGTGGTAGCCTCCTAAATTGCAATGTCCATTGGCTTCCATGGAGTCAGGGTATCAAACAGGCACCTACAAATGCAATCAGGAGCATATAGGGTACATGCAGGGTTAATGGATATTCAGTCAAACCAGTGGTGTCAATAGTAGTAGTTCTATATTGGTTTACTAGCCAGCAGTGTTGATACAGTGAAAATTATGCAGACAAAAAGTTTCCATTGAAGAGTGATGCTCACAGCATGCCCTATCTCAATGAAGGATGAAAATGGAAGGTGTGCAGACTGTCACGGACCTAGCTGAACTTGATGCTGTATCCAATGAGGCTTCAGGAACTGGTGTAGGTTTGATGTTGGTCGGGAGGAAACCGGGAGGTCGCAGGTAGTTTCTCCTCATAGGAGTAATGCTGAGATGAGAAGACCGGACTGGAACCAACAGGTGACCGGACTAGAGCCGAATGATGACCAGACTGGAACCAGTTGGTGATTAGACTGGAACTGACAGGTGGCCGGACTGGAACTGGATGGGGACCGGACTGGAACTGTATGGTGGCCGGACTGGAACCTGATGGTGGCCGAACTGGAACCAGATGGCGACCGGGCTGGAACCAGACTGATACCGGATGAGAACCGTACTGGAACCAGCAGGTGCAGAACCCGATGGAACCGGAGGAATAATCCGGGCTGAAACCGGAGCAGCAGAACCAGGTGGAACCAGTGTAATGTACTGAGCTGGAGAACCAGGAGCAGGCAGGAGCACATGCACTAAGAGTACTAGTCCAGAGGAATGACTCAAAGTTCTGGTAATTTGAACAACAAAGTCCTGTGGGCTTTATACCCTGAGGAGGTCAGTGATTGGAGGCTGGAGTCAAGTGATCACTGCTGGAGCAGAAGTATCCAGAATCAGCATAGAAGAAGCAGGAAGAAGATGGTGTCTGTAACTGCAAGAGGTTCCCGTCTGAAGGCTGTGGCCATTCCCGACACAGAGGCTCGTCCTCAGCCGGCAACTCAGACGCAGGAGGCGTTGATGTGAAGACACCGTCCTGAGACTTCTGGAGAGCCGCAAGCAGTGGCTGAAACAGCGAAGTGGCCGGGAAGGTAAAGGACAACGTTAAGTCGCAGCTGGAGACCGTGATAGTACCCCGCCTCTTACGGGTGACCACTGGACACCTACAAATCTTCTCACGATATTTACGATGGAAGGATTGGATCAGACGAGGAGCATGTACATCTCTGGAACTAACCCAAGTCCTTTCCTCCGGACCATATCCTTTCCAATCCAGAAGATACTGGAGTTGACCATACCAGCTGCAAGAGTCCAGAATCTTGTTTACCCCGAACTCCTCTCGGTGCTGAGACTGAACTTTGGATGGTCTGTGTAAGGAGGCTTGGAAACGATTCAGGATTAATGGCTTTAAGAGGGAGATGTGGAAGGAGTTTTATATTCGTAGAGAAGATGGTAGCTTCAATTTATAGGCCACAGGGTTGATGATTTGTTCCACGGAGAAAGGTCCAATGTAGCGAGGTGCGAATTTCATCAAAGGAACAGTCAGCCTGAGATTACCGGTAGATAGCCAAACCATGTCCCCCGGGGAAAGCTTGGGAACGGTTCGTCATTTGTGATCGGCATGGATCTTATATCTAGAAGAAGTTTTTAGGAGGGTTGTCCGAACCTCCTTCCAAATCTTGGAGAAGCATTGTGAAGAGAGATCAACTGCTGGAACGCAGGGATTAGGAATTGTCTGTAATTCGGGAACTCTCGGATGAAGTCCATAGTTAACTTGAAACGGAGTGGTTTGAGTTGAGGAATGGAAATGATAGTTGTGGGCAAATTCGGCCCAAGGCAAAAGTTTGCACCAGTCATCTTGAGCAGAAGAAATGTAACAACGGAGAAACAATTCCAGATCTTGAGTAACCCTCTCGGTTTGGCCGTTTGACTGAGGATGATGAGCAGAGGAAAAGTTTAGCTTGATCCCCAGAGCTGAACAGAGTGACCTCCAGAATCTCGCTACAAATTGGACTCCTTTGTCAGACACAATCTCCTCGGGCAGCCCATGGAGTCTTAAAATCTCTTGTATGAATAATTGTGCCAAACATGGGCCCTCATTCCGAGTTGTTCGCTCGGTATTTTTCATCGCATCGCAATGAAAATCCGCTTAGTACGCATGCGCAATGTTCGCACTGCGACTGCGCCAAGTAACTTTACTATGAGGAAAGTATTTTTACTCACGGCTTTTTCTTCGCTCCGGCGATCGTAATGTGATTGACAGGAAATGGGTGTTACTGGGCGGAAACACGGCGTTTCAGGGGCGTGTGGCTGAAAACGCTACCGTTTCCGGAAAAAACGCAGGAGTGGCCGGAGAAACGGTGGGAGTGCCTGGGCGAACGCTGGGTGTGTTTGTGACGTCAACCAGGAACGACAAGCACTGAACTGATCGCACAGGCAGAGTAAGTCTGGAGCTACTCTGAAACTGCTAAGTAGTTAGTAATCGCAATATTGCGAATACATCGGTCGCAATTTTAAGAAGCTAAGATTCACTCCCAGTAGGCGGCGGCTTAGCGTGTGTAACTCTGCTAAATTCGCCTTGCGACCGATCAACTCGGAATGAGGGCCCATGGTTCAGAAGGAAGTCCCGGCAGAGGTATGAAATGAGCCATCTTTGAAAAACGATCCACTACCACCCAAATAACAGTATTATTCTTAGAAGCAGGTAAATCTGTTACAAAGTCTATTGATATATGGGTCCATGGACGCCTGGGAATGGAAAGTGGTTGTAGAGGACCGGCAGGTAAACCCAGAGACACTTTATTTTGAGCACAGACAATACAGGAGGTTATGAATATCCAAATATCCTGTTTCATAGAGGGCCACCAGTAATTGTGTCTAAGGAATTCAAAAGTTTTTTGGACTCCAATATGGCTGGAGAACTTGAAGGCGTGAGCCCAATGAAGTAGTGGTCTTCGAAGATGAGGTTCCACAATTTTTTTTCCAGAGGGTGGAGCAGTGGTTGATAAATGAAAAGGAAGTGAGATTCAGGATTGGATGGCAATGATCTTCAGAGCTGGAGTCTTTGGGGATTCCAGGATCTGGATAAGGCATCTGCCCTCTGGTTGAGGGTTCCAGGTTGAAAGTTCAGCTTGAAACTCAACCTCGAAAAGAAACATTGCCCAACGGGCCTGTCGAGGATTTCAGCATTGGGCGGTTTTAAGTAAAGGAGATTCTTATGGTCAGTGAGGATGGTGACTGGAAATGCTGCGCCTTCAAGGAGATGTCGCCACTCTTCCAGAGCTAATTTGATGGCTAGGAGTTCTTGGTTACCAATAGAATAATTTATTTTAGCAGGGAGAAATTTCCAGGAAAAGAACCTGCAGGGATGGATCTTTTCATCCTCAAAGTGCTGGGAAAGAACCGCTGCAAACACCGATGGTGGATGCATCAACTTCCAATATAAAGGGTCGGGATACATCCGGTTGTTTTAGGACAGGTGCAGTAGTAAAAGCCTTCTTTAGAAGTGAGAAAGCTTTATCCGCCTCTGGTGTCCAAATATTTGTGTTCGCTCCCTTTCGAGTAAGGGTGGTAAAAGGAGCCACGATAGTGGAAAAGCCCTGTATAATTTTCCGATAATAATTAGCAAACCCCAGGAATCGTTGGATCGCCTTTAGGGTAGTTGGGACAGCCCAATTATGGATGGCTTGAAATTTCCCTGGATCCATCTGCATCTCGGTACCTGAGATAATGTAACCTAGGAAAGTGATGGTGGGAACCTCAGATGTGCATTTCTCAAGTTTGCAGAAGAGATGGTTAGCTCATAGTTGACGGAGAACTTCCTTCACCTGGGAATGATGTGCACTTAAGTCAGAGGAGAATATCAGGATGTCGTCCAAATACACCACCACACTTTGATGCAGAAGATCCCAGAAAATGTAATAAACAAAACCTTGAAATACCGCTGGGGCATTACAGAGGCCGAATGGCATGACCAGATATTCATAATGTCCATCTCTCATGTTGAAAGCGGTCTTCCACTCATCTCCAGCATGAATCCTGATGAGGTTATAGGCCCCCCTAAGATCGAGTTTGGTGAATATAGATGCACCCTTGACTGTTTTTCACGATAATGTCATTTAGGGCTCTATAATCTATACAGGGTCTGAGACCCCCGTCTTTCTTTTTAAGAAAGAAGAATCCCGCTCCAGCTGGAGAAGACGAGGGATGGATGAACCCCTTAGCCAGGTTCTCTGAGATATACTCAGACATGGCCACAGTCTCAGGAAGAGATAAGGGATAGGTTTGACCTCTGGGAAATCTCTTACCTGACAGGAGGTCAATAGGACAATCCCACTCTCTGTGTTGTGGTAAGGCATCCGCACCCTGTTTGCTAAATACGTCCCGAAAGTCTTGATATTCAGTGGGAAGGACTACAACAGATTCAGAGGAGGAAGCTCGAACAGAAACCACCATTTGGAGACAATTCCTACTGCATTAGGAACTCCAGGCTGTAATTTGTAGTGTGGACCAGTAAATTTGAGGTTGATGTTCCAGTAACCATGTAAGTCCAAGAAATAGAGGATGAGATGATTTGGGGATCACCAGGAAAGAAATTGACTCTGAGTACAGCGCACCAATTTTCAGTAGAAGTGGTACAGTACAATGAGTGATGGTACCATGTGGAATTTGGCTACCGTCAATAGCCGTTAAGGTTACAATTCTTTCTAGTGGAATTGTAGGAATACCATGTTGGAGAACATACTCAGAGGTAATAAAACTTTCGGCAGCTCCAGAATCCACAAGTGTTGAAACAACTCTAGAAAATCCTAGATGTTCGAGGATGGCAGAAATAGTCAACTCAGATTTCCTAGATTATATGGATGATTCACCTAATTTGATCTCTCCTGTACAAGTTAGGTGGAGGAGTTTCCCGGACGGATGGAACAATTCTTTAATTTATGATCAGAAGACCCACAATACAAGCATAAATTATTCTTGCGTCTTCTGGCACGTTCTTCGGGAGTGAGACGGGCTCGACTGAGTTGTATCGGTTCAACATCGGAAGATGAAGGAGTGGTTTGCTGAGAGATGAAACGAGGTCTGGGACAATCACTCCGAGTCCGTTCAGCCGTGCGCTCTCTATGACGGAGGTCGATCTTGGTGCATAAAGAAATTAGCTCATCCAAGATAGTGGGTGTATCTCAGGACACAAGATACTTAATTTTGTCAGAAAGCCCATTCATGAAGGCGGCTACCAAAGCGTCACTGTTCCAATCCAACTCTGACGCCATGGTGTGAAATTGGATAATATACTGACTAACTGGTCTGGCTCCCTGCCGTAGGTGGAGGATATCGGAGGAAGCAGAAACTGGATGAACAAGTGCATCAAGGATTCTTCTGAACATGGACACGAAATCCGAGAAATTGGAGAGGATGGGATCAGATCTCTCCCAGAGTGGTAAGGCCCAGTCCAGTGCTTGGCAGGAGAGCAGAGAGATGATATACGCCACCCGAGTGGGAGCAGTCGGAAAGTTAGCTGCTTGCAGCTTGAAATGGATCTCGCACTGATTGATGAAACCTCTGCACTCTTTGGGATCTCCATTGAAGCGATTCAGTAGGGATAATTGAAGGCGGGAGATCGGAACTGGAGCCGGGAGAGGTGCTGGTGCTGGAGATGGTGCTGGTTGAGGCTGATTAGCAGTTGGTTGGGTCTGTAGTGACTGTATTTGATCCAGGTGGGCTGACATATCCCGGATAAACTGCGTGAGCTGTTGCTTTCCCACCTCCTGTCTTTCCAAATGGTCTAGCATGTTTTGCGTGACATCTCCTCCTATAGCCTGATCGCCACTTGGATCCATTGGGTCAGAACTTACTGTCACGGACCTAGCTGAACTTGATGCTGTATCCAATGAGGCTTCAGGAACTGTTGCAGGTTTGATGTTGGTCGGGTGGAAACAGGGAGGTGGCAGGTATTTTGTTCTCATAGGAGTAATGCTGAGATGAGAAGACCGGACTAGAGCTTAATGATGACCGGACTGGAATCAGTTGGTGATTGGACTGGAACCGACATGTTGCCAGACTGGAACTGGATGGGGACCGGACTGGAACCGGTTGGGGACCGGACTGGAACCGGATGGTGGCCGGACTGGAATTGAATGGTGGTCGGACTGGAACTGGATGGCGACCGTGCTGGAACCGGATGGGAACCGGACATGAACCGGCAGGATGATCTGGGCTGGAACCGGCCGGTGCAGAACCGGGTGGAACTGGGGTAATAATCCGGGCTGAAACCGGAGCAGCCAATCCAGGTGGAACCCATGTAATGCACTGAGCTGGAGAACCAGGAGCAGGCAGGAGCACATGCGCTAAGAGTACTAGTCCAGAGGAATGACTCAAAGTTCTGGCAATTTGAACAGCAAAGTCCTGTGGGCTTTATACCCTGAGGAGGTCAGTGATTGGAGGCTGGAGTCAGGTGATCACTGCTGGAGAGGAAGTGTCCAGAATCAGCATAGAAGAAGCAGGAAGAAGATGGTGTCTGTAACTGCAAGAAGTTCCTGTCTGAAGGCTGCGGCCGTTACAGACACAGAGGCTCGTCCTCAGATGGTGACTCAGATGCAGGAGGCGCTGCGGAAGATGCCGTCCTGAGACTTCTGGAGAGCCACAAGCAGCGGCTGAAATAGAGAAGCGGCCGGGAAGGTAAAGGACGGGGTATGGGGTTTAAGTCGCGGCTGGAGACCGTGACACAGACAGGCAGCACATGGGCAGTAGCACATTCAGGTCAGAGTTCACACCTTGACATTAGTGCACCTCTGTGCTGTACGGTGTCCATTGGCGTTTCTATAATGGGTGCAATGTGTCCAGGGGGGGGGGGGGGGGCCACACCGCACACATTGCACCCATATTTTAGTACTCACCTCTCCGGAGTCCAGCGTCGGACGCTGCAGCCGCCTCCGTCCAGCACAAAATCGACTCCAAAATAGCCGCCGCGCATGTAGGCTCCGGCGCAGTGTCGGAGACTACAGCGCCATGGAGGGGAGGGGAGGGGCCCACCCGGAGTCTGCACACGGGCCCACCCGGAGTCTGCACACGGGCCCGGACGCCCCTGACGGTGTCCTAGCAACTCAAGAGAAGAGACAATGTAGAGAGCTCTTCTTCGAAATATAGTAATAAAGCTTGTTGGATGTTTTTGTAGATCAGCAAATATCTAAGTTCTGGTAATGGTGGTGGCTTTAAAGAAGGGTCTTAGGGTCTATACAGACCCAAATGCAGCTGCACGTTCCTACGCAGCAGCTGCATTCAGGCCATCTGGCCACACGCACTTGCTATAGTGCGCGTGCGCAACCCTTCACAATGCGGCAGCGTTATGTTTGACAGTTTAGGCTGTTTGGGGGGTGGGCAGGGCAGGCAACCAAGCGTTGCCTGAACGGGCCGCACAAAACGGGGATGGGTCGGGAACATTTTCAGGGTAGCTGCGTGACATCACACGCAGCCGCTATAAAAAAATAATGGCCACCTAACGTCTGACATCGCTGCCAGGTGTCAACCTTAGCTCCGATGAGTCCGCAATTAGATTGTGGATACATCGGGAGGCGGCCTCACACAAGCTAGGCCCTCAGCTTGTGCAGAGATAAACGCAGATCCGGCTGCATACACAGCGATCTGCGTTCATCTCTGAATAACCCCCTTAATTTGGATGAGAGAAACTCTTTAAAGAAATGTATGTTTTTGAAACAGAAATCTAATAAAATATTCATTAAATTATAAAACAAAACACCAAAAACTTTTGGCCAAATATTGCAAATACTTCATCCCTTTATGATGTAGCTTACATGTGTGTACCGACCCTTCAGATGATCATGAGAGTACTTGTTAGTCTGAGACAGATAAAGATTATACTCTGGAACAGAAACCTCTGATAATTAGCCGCCTGACTAATTGCCTGTTAAGCAGCGATGTCGGCATTGTCCTAATTATGAGTAGACCACGGCCATCAATCAGGAGACAGACTCTGCTGTGGACCTTGGTGGAAACGGCTGACATGCACCTCTGCTGCAAGGGAGAGACGGTCGCTTCTCACAGAGGGTAATCTGCGGCACTGTATTCTAGTTTTAGCTTTTAGTATGTTTTGTTAGTTACCAGCAGCGAGTCCCCTATACTTTATGTGGGGTCTTTTTATTTCCCATTCCTTTTATTCCCCCTTTTCCCCATTGCATGTTCTTTGTGTACGGCCTGCCTTCTAATAGAGGTGGTCATTCCGAGTTGTTCGCTCGGTAATTTTCTTCGCATCGCAGCGATTTTCCACTAATTGCGCATGCGCAATGTTCGCAATGCGACTGCGCCAAGTAAATTTGCTATGAAGATTGGTATTTTACTCACGGCATTACGAGGTTTTTTCTTCGTTCTGGAGATCGGAGTGTGATCGACAGGAAGTGGGTGTTTCTGGGCGGAAACTGGCCATTTTATGGGAGTGTTTGAAAAAACGCTACCGTTTCTGGGAAAAACGCGGGAGTGGCTGGAGAAATGGAGGAGTGTCTGGGCGAACGCTGGGTGTGTTTGTGACGTCAAACCAGGAACGACAAGCACTGAACTGATCGCACTGGAAGAGTAATTCTTGAGCTACTCAGAAACTGCACAGAGAAGTCTTTTCGCAATATTGCGAATCTTTCGTTCGCAATTTTGATAAGCTAAGATTCACTCCCAGTAGGCGGCGGCTTAGCGTGTGCAAAGCTGCTAAAAGCAGCTTGCGAGCGAACAACTCGGAATGACCACCAGAGTTAGGACAAAAAGCAAAAAAAGGCTGCTTCTGTGCAAACTATGGGGGTAATTCCAAGTTGATCGCAGCAGGATTTTTGATAGCAATTGGGCAAAACCATGTGCACTGCAGGGGAGGCAGATATAACATGTGTAGAAAGAGTTAGATTTGGGTGAGTTATTTTATTTCTGTGCAGGGTAAATACTGGCTGCTTTATTTTTACACTGCAAATTAGATTGCAGATTGAACACACCCCACCCAAATCTAACTCTCTCTGCACATGTTATATCTGCCTCCCCTGCAGTGCACATGGTTTTGCCCAATTGCTAACAAAAATCCTGCTGCGATCAACTTGGAATTACCCCCCATGTGCAATGCAGGGGATGCAGATGCATCTATTTATTATTATTTACATATCGGTTAAATACTGTCTCGATAATTTGTATGTGGCTCACATACTGTATGAATACTGAGCAGCTTTATTTTACATTGCAGTTTACTAGGACATGCATTGTATAGTTCTTTGATCCTTGGACACTGTTCACGCTCCAGATCCCAAGAACTCCATTGAGTTACTCTGTTGAGATCATTACTCTGCCGGGACACCATTCCAGACCGCAGGGAATAGTCACTAAACTCCTCTCTCTCTTTAGTCAAGAACACACACACACACACACACACACACACACACACACACACACACACACACACACACACAAACACTTCCTATACATACAGTAGTAACATAGTGACATAGTTAATGAGGTTGAAAAAAGACAATTTGTCCATCGAGTTCAACCTGTATTATAATTCTTACACTATTCTGTATGTAACTATAGTTTAACTATAATGACCCAGGTGAAGATACGTTTTAAGTCTAATTGACAACTATAAATCGTGCTGTTACTAAAATACATTCATTCTAAATGCTGTATCCTTGGATACCCTTTTCAGTTAGAAATTTATCTAATCCGTTTTTAAACATGTTGAATGAGTCCACCATTACTACCTTCTCTGGCAGAGAATTCCAAATCCGGACTGTACAGCCCTTACTGTGAAGAACCCCATCCTTCGTTGGGTTGACATTTTCTCTGCTCTAACCTCAGAGAGTGTCCTGTATAGAGATCTCTCAATGAGCAAATCTCCTGATAGTTCCATGTATTGTCCCTTTACATATTTGTAAATATTAATTACGTCTCCTCTAGGACGCCTCTTTTCAAGTATAAACATATTCAACCTAATAAGCCTTTCCTCATAATCCAGTGTCTCTAACCCCCTAGCTCATCACTGAACACTTTCAAGTTCCAAGATAACTTTTTTATAGTGCGGTGCCCAGAACTGTACACAATATTCAAGATGTGGCTGTATCAATGATTTATATAGTTGTAGGATTACACTCTCATCCCTTGTCTCAATACCCCGTTTTATGCATGCTAACACCCTATTTTCCTTCATTGCTGCACTTTGACATTGGGTACTGCTGCTAAGTCTATTATCAATGAGCACCCCCAATTTTTTTTTCAATTACCGTTTCCCCTACATTTCCCCCATTTAATTTATAGGTTGTATGTTTATTTTTAGTCCTCAAAGTGCATAATTTTACATTTTTCTTAATTAAAGCTCATTCTCCATTTATCTGCCCAAACTTCCAGTTTAAATCAGTCGTTCTGTAGAGACTCAACATCCTTGTATGAATTAATTACTTTACACAGTTTAGTATCATCTGCAAAAATTTACACTGTGCTTTCCAGACCCACTCCTAGGCCATTAATAAATATGTTGAACAGTAGTGCCCAAGTATAGACCCTTGCGGTATTTCATTGAGCACGGAGACCCAGTCAGAAAACCCCCCATTACCCACCATTCACTGTTCCCTGTTATCCAGCCAATTACTTACCCAAGTACAAATATTGTTTCCTAAACCAGCTCTCTTAATTTAAAAATCAGCCTCATGTGTGGCATTGTGTCGAAGGCTTTAGAAAAATCTAAACAGACCACATCAACTGCGTTTCCCCCGTCAAGATTATCGCTCACTTTCTCATAGAAGCTAATTAAGTTAGTTTGACATGACCTATACCTCACAAAACCATTCTGATTCCAATTAATAACCTTGAAGGTCTCCAAGTACTCCTGTATGCTATCCCTTAATAAACCTTCCGATATTTTCCCCACTATAGATGTCAAACTTACCGGTATATAGTTACCAGGATGAGTAAATATTAAATATCTTGCAAGTACCTAATCATCCCTACCTCTGGTGCAGTACTACCTGTCCGCTCATTCTTTCCCCAGCTTAAGGTAAAAACACTCTGCACAGTGGATGCAGCCTACTCTGGAATAATAATTCAGAAAGGATCCTTATTTCTACATTTCACCTTCTGTGTTTCTGTATTTATATAAGAAGCATACCTCCGAAAATTGTGCATGATGAACCCAGGATTCCTGAACGTGCTGAAGGGTGCGCTTCCGAAAAGGGGCGTAACCTTTACAAAAGAGGGTGTGCCAGTTGAAGGTGGGGAGGAGGTGGAGACTGCCACCATTTCCCAAAATGGAGGCATGTTGCCTCCATTTTGGGGGAGTGCAGCCGGCTTGCTTGACCCCATAGGTCACGCAGCCGGCCTGTGGTGTCGCAGCTGATCAGTTGCTGGGTCCTAAGATGCAGCACGGGATCACTAATCACTATGGGGTCTATTTACTAAGCCTTGGAAGGAGATAAAGTGGAGAGAGATAAAGTACCAGCCAACCAGTTCCTAACTGTCATTTTTCAAAAACAGCCTGTGACATGGCAGTTAGGAGCTGATTGGCTGGTATTTTATCTCCGTCCACTTTATCTCCATCCACTTTATCTCCATCCAAGGCTTAGTACATACATAGACCATCACTTAAATCATACATAAACAAGAAAATAAGATTTTACTCACCGGTAAATCTATTTCTCGTAGTCCGTAGTGGATGCTGGGGACTCCGTAAGGACCATGGGGAATAGCGGCTCCGCAGGAGACTGGGCACAGCTAAGAAAGAATTAGGACTACCTGGTGTGCACTGGCTCCTCCCACTATGACCCTCCTCCAGACTTCAGTAAGGATACTGTGCCCGGAAGAGCTGACACAATAAGGAAAGGATTTTGAATCCCGGGTAAGACTCATACCAGCCACACCAATCACACCGTACAACTCATGATACTATACCCAGTTAACAGTATGAAATATAACTGAGCCTTACTACAGATGGCTCAACCATAACCCTTTTAGTTAACAATAACTATATACAAGTATTGCAGACAGTCCGCACTTGGGACGGGCGCCCAGCATCCACTACGGACTACGAGAAATAGATTTACCGGTGAGTAAAATCTTATTTTCTCTAACGTCCTAGTGGATGCTGGGGACTCCGTAAGGACCATGGGGATTATACCAAAGCTCCCAAACGGGCGGGAGAGTGCGGATGACTCTGCAGCACCGAATGAGAGAACTCAAGGTCCTCCTCAGCCAGGGTATCAAATTTGTAGAATTTTGCAAACGTGTGTGCCCCTGACCAAGTAGCAGCTCGGCAAAGTTGTAAAGCCGAGACCCCTCGGGCAGCCGCCCAAGAAGAGCCCACTTTCCTCGTGGAATGGGCTTTTACAGATTTAGGCTGCGGCAGGCCAGCCACAGAATGCGCAAGCTGAATTGTGCTACAAATCCAGCGAGCAATAGTCTGCTTTGAAGCAGGAGCACCCATCTTGTTTGGTGCACACAGGATAAACAGCGAGTCAGTCTTCCTGACTCCAGCCGTCCTGGAAACATAAATTTTCAAGGCCCTGACTACGTCCAGTAATTAGGAGTCCTCCAAGTCCCTAGTAGCCGCAGGCACCACGATAGGTTGGTTCAAGTGAAAAGCTGATACCACCTTAGGAAGAAACTGGGGACTAGTCCTCAATTCTGCCCTATCCATATGGAAAATCCAATAGGGGCTTTTGCATGACAAAGCCGCCAAATTTGCCACCCGCCTTGCCGAAGCCAAGGCCAAAAGCATGACCACTTTCCACGTGAGATATTTTAAATCCACGGTTTTGAGTGGCTCAAACCAATGTGACTTTAGGAAACCCAACACCACGTTGAGGTCCCACGGTGCCACTGGAGGCACAAAAGGAGGCTGAATATGCAGCACTCCCTTGACAAATGTCTGAACTTCAGGCAGTGAAGCCAGTTCCATTTTGGAAGAAAATCGATAGAGCCGAAATCTGGACCTTAATGGAACCCAATTGTAGGCCCATAGTCACCTCTGACTGTAGGAAGTGCAGAAATCGACCTAGCTGAAATTCCTCCTTTGGGGCCTTCCTGGCCTCACAGTACGCAACATATTTCCGCCATATGCGGTGATAATGGTTAGCGTTCACTTCTTTCCTAGCTTTAAATAGCGTAGGGATAACTTCCTCCGGAATTCCCTTTTCCTTCAGGATCCGGCGTTCAACCGCCATGCCGTCAACGCAGCCGCGGTACGTCTTGAAACAGACAGGCCCCCTGCTGCAGCAGGTCCTGTCTGAGCGGCAGAGGCCATAGGTCCTCTGAGATCATTTCTTGGAGTTCTGGTTACCAAGCTCTTCTTGGCCAACCCGGAACAATGAGTATAGTTCTTACTCCTCTCCTTCTTATTATTCTCATTACCCTGGGTAAGAGAGGCAGAGAAGGGAACACATACACCGACTGGTACACCCACGGTGTTACCAGAGCGTCCACAGCTATTGCCTGAGGGTCCTTGACCTGGCGCAATATCTTTGTAACTTTTAGTTGAGGCGGGACGCCATCATGTCCACCTGTGGCCTTTCCCAACGGTGTACAATCATTTGGAAGACTTCTGGATGAAGTCCCCACTCTCCCGGGTGGAGGTCGTGTCTGCTGAGAAAGTCTGCTTCTCAGTTGTCCACTCCGGGAATGAACACTGCTGACAGTGCTAACACATGATTTTCCGCCCATCGGAGAATCCTTGTGGCTTCTGCCATCGCCATCCTGCTTCTTGTGCCGCCCTGTCGGTGTACATGAGCGACCGCCGTGATGTTGTCTGACTGGATCAGCACCGGCCGGTGGTGAAGCAGGGGTCTAGCCTGACTTAGGGCATTGTAAATGGCCCTTAGTTCCAGAATATTTATGTGTAGGGAAGTCTCCTGACTTTTCCATAGCCTTGGGAGTTTCTTCCCTGTGTGACTGCCCCCCAGCCTCGAAGGCTGGCATCCGTGGTCACCAGGACCCAGTCCTGTATGCCGAATCTGCGGCCCCCTAAAAGATGAGCACTCTGCAGCCACCACAACAACGACACCCTGGCCCTTGGAGACAGGGTTATCCGCCGATGCATCTGAAGATGCGACCCGGACCACATGTCCAACAGATCCCACTGGAAAATCCTTGAATGGGACCTGGCGAATGGAATTTCTTCGTAAGAAGCTACCATCCTTCCCAGGGCTCGCGTGCATTGATGCACCGACACCTGTATACGTATTAGGAGGTCTCTGTCTAGAGACGACAACTCCTTGGACTTCTCCTCCGGGAGAAACCCTTTTTATCCTGTTCTGTGTCCAGAACCATACTCAGGAACAGTAGACGCGTCGTAGGAACCAGCTGCGACTTTGGAATATTCAGAATTCAGCCGTGCTGTTGTAGCACTTCCCGAGATAGTGCTACTCCGCTGAACAACTGCTCCCTGGACCTCGCCTTTATAAGGAGATCGTCCAAGTACGGGATAATTATTTCGGCCATTACCTTGGTAAATACCTCGGTGCCGGGGACAGACCAACGGCAACGTCTGGAATTGGTAATGACAATCCTGTACCACAATTTTGAGGTACTCCTGGTGAAAAGGGTAAATAGGGACATGCAGGTAAGCATCCTTGATGTCCAGTGATACCCTCCAGGCTTGCAATAATCGCCCTGAGCAATTCCATTTCGAACTTGAACCTTCGTATATAAGTGTTCAAGGCTTTCAATTTTAGAATGGGTCTCACCGAACCGTCTGGTTTCGGTACCACAACATTTTGGAATAGTAACCCCGGCCTTGTTGAAGGAGGGGTACCTAGATTTCACCTGCTGGAAGTGCAGCTTGTGAATTGCCGCCAGTACTACCTTTCTCCAAAGGCAGCAGGCAAGGCTGAGGTGAGGTAACGGCGAGGGGGAGTCGCCTCGAACTCCAGCCTGTATCCCTGTGATACTATTTGCAGAACCTAGGGATCCACCTGTGGGCAAACCCACTGGTCCCTGAAGTTCCCGAGACGCGCCCCTACCGCACCTGTCTCCATGTGCCTTTTATAGGCAGCATCACCTGTCCACTGCCGGGTTTCTAATACCCTCCTGGCAGAATGGACATTGCATTAATTCTGGATGCCAGACGGCAAATATCCCTCTGTGCATCCTTTATATATAAGACAACGTCTTTAATATGCTCTATGTTAGCAAACTATTTTTCCTGTCTTAGAGTATTAATATTATCTGACAGGGTATCAGACCACGCTGCAGCAGCACTATTTATGCTGAGGCGATTGCAGGTCTCAGTATATAACCTGAGTGTGTATATACAGACTTCAGGATAGTCTCCTGCTTTTTATCAGCAGGCTCCTTCAAGGTGGCCGTACCCTAAGACGGCAGTGCCACCTTTTTTGACAAACGTGTGAGCGCCTTATCCACCCTAAGGGATATCTCCCAACGTGACCTATCCTCTGGCGGGAAAGGGTACGCCATCAGTAACTTTTTAGAAATTACCAGTTTCTTATTGGGGGAACCCACGCTACTTTACACACTTCATTCATTCATCTGATGGGGGAACAAAACACTGGCTGCTTTTTCTCCCCAAAAATAAAACCCCTTTTATGTGGTACTTGGGTTCATGTCAGAAATGCGTAACACATTTTTTATTGCCGAGATCATGTAACGGATGTTCCTAGTGGATTGTGTATATGTCTCAATCTCGTCGACACTGGAGTCAGACTCCGTGTCGACATCTGTGTCTGCCATCTGAGGTAACGGGCGCTTTTTTGAGCCCCTGATGGCCTTTGAGACGCCTGGGCAGGCGCGGGCTGAGAAGCCGGCTGTCCCACAGCTGTTTTACGTCATCCAGCCTTGTAAGGAGTTGATATTGTCGTTTAATACCTTCCACCTATCCATCCACTCTGGTGTCGGCCCCACAGGGGACGACATCCCATTTATCGGCCTCTGCTCCACCTCCACGTAACCTTCCTCATCCCACATGTCGACACAGCCGTACCGACACACAGCACACACACAGGGAATGCTCTGACTGAGGACAGGACCCCACAAAGTCCTTTGGGGAGACAGAGAGAGAGTATGCCAGCACACACCAGAGCGCTATATAATGCAGGGATTAACACTATAACTGAGTGATTTTTTCCCCCAATAGCTGCTTGTATAAACAATATTGCACCTAAATTTAGTGCCCCCCCTCTCTTTTTAACCCTTTGAGCCTGAAAACTACAGGGGAGAGCCTGGGGAGCTGTCTTCCAGCTGCACTGTGAAGAGAAAATGGCGCCAGTGTGTTGAGGGAGATAGCTCCGCCCCTTTTTCGCGGACTTTTCTCCCGCTTTTTTATGGATTCTGGCAGGGGTATTTATCACATATATAGCCTCTGGGGCTATATATTGTGATATATTTGCCAGCCAAGGTGTATTTATTGCTTCTCAGGGCGCCCCCCCCCCAGCGCCCTGCACCCTCAGTGACCGGAGTGTGAAGTGTGTATGAGGAGCAATGGCGCACAGCTGCAGTGCTGTGCGCTACCTTGGTGAAGACTGATGTCTTCTGCCGCCGATTTTCCGGATTTCTTCTTGCTTCTGGCTCTGTAAGGGGGCCGGCGGCGCGGCTCCGGGACCGAACACCAATGGCCGGTTCCATGCGGTCGATCCCTCTGGAGCTAATGGTGTCCAGTAGCCTAAGAAGCCCAAGCTACCACCAGTTAGGTAGGTTCGCTTCTTCTCCCCTTAGTCCCTCGCTGCAGTGAATCTGTTGCCAGCAGATCTCACTGTAAAATAAAAAACCTAACATATACTTTCTTTCTAGGAGCTCAGGAGAGCCCCTAGTGTGCATCCAGCTCGGCCGGGCACAGGATTCTAACTGAAGTCTGGAGGAGGGTCATAGTGGGAGGAGCCAGTGCACACCAGGTAGTCCTAATTCTTTCTTAGCTGTGCCCAGTCTCCTGCGGAGCCGCTATTCCCCATGGTCCTTACGGAGTCCCCAGCATCCACTAGGACGTTAGAGAAAATACAGATGGGTCCTCGCTGATCTTATATACGATGCATAGGCATCACGGTGTGATAGCTGCGGCAATCGTCCCTGCAAACGGGAGCATGCACATGAACACTCATGTAACCCATTCGCTTACAGCAGCTAAGTGACTTGTCGCAGTGTAGCACGGCTGAGCTTACACGCGATGTGCACACATGTGCATATGCATCGTGTGTAAGATCAGCAAGGACACATCTGTACAAGGTAGACAAAATAAATGCAAACATGAAAATAATGACAGGGAGGGCCCAGCTCACGAATGGGCTCACAGTCTTGGTATGTATGTATAAATATTTACAGATAGGACAAGGGGGGTCATTCCGAGTTGTTCATAGCTGTGCTAAATTTAGCACAGCTATGATCATGTTCCCAGACATGCGGGGGGACGCCCAGCACAGGGCTAGCCCGCCCCGCATGTCTGTTCGCCCCCCCCCCCCGCACAAGTACAAAAGAATCGTACAGCGGCGCTGCTTTTGTACTTGTTGAGTAACTCCCGGCCAGCGCAGCTCCTGCGGCTGACCGGGAGTTGCTCATCGCTGCCCTGGTCGCAGCGGCTGCGTGTGACGCATACTTACCGATATTCTGGCTGCTCTCTGCGGGAGAGAGCAGCCAGGTCGGCTCAGCGGGCGGGCAGGGGAGGCTGTGCTGTAAAGGAGGGGGTGGCCGGAGGCGGGACAGGGGCGGAACGGGGGCGGAGCAAGGGTGGGGTCACAGTGACACCTCCTTTAAGCCACGCCCCTGCTCTGTAATGCCGTGATCACCGGCATTACACTGCAGGGGGCGTGGCTATGATGACGCGATTCAGCAAGAATCGCGTCATCGACTGCCCGGACCGCCCACTTTACACACTAAGTGGGCGGACGGGCAGGGGGAGACCCCGCAAATCGGGAGACTTGCCTGCTCTTCCGGGGGGCCAGGAGGGTCACCCGATTGTCGGGAGCCTCCCGGCCATTCCGGGAGAGTAGGCAAGTATGGTGTGACGTCTCGCAGCCGCTGCGGCCCGCCCCATGCACGGTCCGGCCACGCCTGCATTGGCCGGACCACACCACCAAAACGGCGGCCAAACGCCGCCGTGCCGCACCCTCCCGCCCAGCGACCGCCTCTGCAATAAACTGCAGCGAGCAATCGGGTTGGAATGACCCCCAAGGTACAAGGCAGGTGTGGAATCGGTATAAACATTTGCTTTTACACTTCTGTGGAGTTCAGTCAGATTTTAGAGGAATTCTTTTTCTGTTCAGGACAATACTTACATTTATTTAACCCGTTATTTTAGTAATGTGAGAGGTCTAATATCGCATAGTTTTTCCCCACCCCTCCCAGGCCACCGACATACAAGAGATATCGTACAGTGACGTTATGCTGCGGCTGGCCTTTGCATGCTGGGTAAATACAGGCTTTTTTTGCATGTAACCCACTAATGCTGGATAACTTTATTCTTGCGCTGCAATTTAGATTTTAGCTTGGACACAATACCCCGTTATGCAAGATACTGTATTACATCTGATGGTCCGTACACACTATGCGATACACTCCATGAGTGATATCACATAGGCCCTCATTCCGAGTTGATCGCTAAGTTTTTCGGTCGCACAACATATTCGCAAAGTTGCGTTAATGTAGTAAATTTGCGAACCTCCGCCCTCAACGTATTTTTGCAAATTCGCACGCAGTATTACACAAAGTGGGCGTACGCCAAATGACATTGCAGTAATGCGAAACCATCGCAGCATTGCGAAACCATCGCAATAACACATACTTAATCGTAAAAATACTAAGTTTGAGTAGATTTACACATTTTACCGTAAAAGTGCACACTTTTAAGGTAAAACGCACAAAAATGTTTTTTTTTGGCTATTAAGTGAAATTACACCTTTCCTTTTAAAGTCAACAAGCCCTTTTCAATTACGAACCCAATTAGTGTAATGATTGATAATGTTCCTAAACAATTAAGTCTGAAAAAAAAACCAGATTAACACTTTGTTGCCATAATTGCCCATCAACATGTAAAAGTGTAAAATAGTTTTTTTTTTTTTTTTCACTTTTTTTTTTTTTTAAAAGGTGTTGTTTGTGAATGAAGGTTTTTACATGTTTCTTAACACAATAATCTCCTGTTTTTTTTGGTAAAAATGTAACGTTAGATGTGTGTAATGTTTTTTGCAAACAAATTCTGCCTGCCAATCTGCTGATCCTTTTTTGCATTAATAAACACAACACCCGGTTAACTTTAATCAACTTTTTTATTTTTTTTTTGGTTAATAATTTTTTTTTTTTTTAAAACAAATAATCAAAATCAAGCAAATTTTTGCAATTGGTCAACACAATTCATTATTCCTTGCAGGTGTAGGCGCATGGTGTAAAGAATCCCGGATAAACTTGTTGGATCTCCAACTGCAACATCTGAAATTAAGATGCAACACAAACATTAATAACTTAATTACATTACTTATTATCCAAGCAAGGCGCAAAGCACACTTAAATGCTGGCATGTCCAAACTGCTGGACTCCAGCTGTTGTGAAACTACATATACCAGCATGCCTTTACACAGTTTTGTGGTCAGGGAATGGCAAAGCTGTGTCAGGGCATGCTGGGATGTGTAGTTTCTCAACAGTTGGAGTGCCGCAGTTTGGACAGGCCTGCTTTAATGGCAAAGTTACTACATCCTGGCTGTTTTATGGTACAATCATTAGCAGAACACACAAGCCTGCTCAGCCTTTTTATCAGATTTTAAAGTGTTCCAGACCATGTGTTAAATTTACTACTATGTGAGTTATATTTAAGATGGAACGTTGCCCATAGCAATCAAGCAAAAATATGATTATTATATTGTAGAAGTGGATCCCAATTTTTAAAGTATAATCTTATTGGTTGCTATGTCCGACATCCCATGTTAAAGATAACTACCATCTTCGTCAATGTTACACCATGTTGGCATTCATTCCCATTTGTTGTTTTATTTGTATTTTATTTTTAGGGGGTTGGTCCTGCATCATCACACTGCATATCCACATCTTCAGAAGGCCAACATATCATAGCATTCCCACACTCCCTGAAAGCTGCCCTTACTAAATAAGTGCAAACAGGTTTGACTAGAACAATTAGTAATTTTGAGAATGTAACTTTCACACAAAAAAACAGTGTGTCATTAGGCTGCATAACAAAGTGAAGCATGTGATTTGTAAGTGTAAATATTCAGACTACACAGGCCCAAGTGTAAAAGGCAAACAACATACTAAACTCCACTCAGGTCTAACTGTTTACCAGAAAAACTAACACATATAAACCCTGTTCTCCTGGCAACCCTGGCTACCTAATGAGTGTCAACCTAGAGTGGACACACAAAACATTGCACACATACACACTGTACATATAATGACACTCACAAATATGTAAAGGCAACATGTACACCATGATGAAATTTTCAAATATTTGTCCAGGGTCCAAGAATTCAAACAGTACAACACTGCATGTTTTGACATTGTAAGTGTAAGTGGGTAATCATTTTTTTCATTATAAAACAAAACTTACTTTCCACGGCAACCTCAAGACTCCCGGACCGGTCTGCAGGGGCTTCCTCTGCCCATTCACTGGGTGGGGATGTTGGCTGGATGGGGGAAGGTGGCTGGATGGGGGAAGGAGGAGGGATTGGGGAAGGAGGAGGGATTGGGGAAGGAGGAGGGATTGGGGAAGGAGGAGGGATTGGGGCAGGAGGCTGGATGGGGGAAGGAGGCTGGATTTGGTTGCCAATTTCAGAGGGGGGGTCTGATTGAGAGGGCGAGGGGGGCGGAGAGAAAGTTAAGGCAATAGAGGGTGTGGGGGGTTCAGATTGGGATGTAGAATTAGAAGGAGAAGGGGTATGGGAAGGAGGAGAAGGGGTCCCAGAAAGAGATGGAGAGGTGTGGTGAGAAGGGGAATGGAAAGTGGAGTGGGCCAGGGAAGCTGATGGGGCCTGGGAAGCTGAGGTGGACTGGGAAGATGAGGTGGACTGGGAAGCTGAGGGGGACTGGGAAGCTGAGGGGGACTGGGAAGCTGAGGGGGACTGTGAAGGGGAGGGGGAGTGAGAAGGGGAGGGGGAGTGAGAAGGGGAGGGGGAGTGTGAAGGTGAGGGGGAGTGGGAAGGGGAAGGGGGTGGTGAGTTTTGCCGTTGTTGTTGTCCTAGAATGATAATTGTGTACAAATTTTGTAAACATGAGAAATTACATAGTAATCAATTTCTTTTCTCAATGTTCTGTTCAATGTTAAATGCTTTTTTTTTTGTAATAGCAAAGCAAACATGTTAAGATCCTCTTCATGTTGGCCACAGCAAACAAAATGAGTCCAAATTTTTACTTTGAAGCTCATTCCTTCATCTAGTCAATTGAGTCATAGTGATTGGTCTAGGCAACATCACCAGATTACTATTCCAGGAACCTTATTATATAGCCAGCACTGATCAAGTTTTTTGGTTCTTTTTCCTGCCTGCTTCTTATTTGTTTGAAACATGCACTTGTTTGGTGTTACTTTGCTACAGTCAGTACTGTTTTCCCTAACCACACACAGTGTCATAATTTCCAAAAAAGGACACAGCAGGTTGCAATTAGCCTACCATTTACTGTAAAATGATTGAAATTCCAAGGGGATTACAGCAGGAATTTCGTTTGCAATTGGCCAAAAGCATGTGCACTGCAGGGGTGGCAGATATAACATGTGCAGAGAGAGTTAGATTTTGTTGGTTTGTGTAATTATGGGCAGGGTAAATACATGCTGCTTTATTTTAACAATGCAAATTTATATGCAGATTTAACATACCCCACCCAAAAATTACTCTCTCTGCACATGTTACATATGCTTCCCCTGCAGTGCACATTGTATTGAACAATTGAACCATAAATTCCGGAAGCCCTAAACTTGGAAAATCACCCATTAGCACAATTTTGACCCAAAACATTATGTAAGGTAACTTACTTCGTGTATGCAGAGCCCGAATTTGCTGGCGGATCTCCGCCAACAAATCTGGAGTCCTCCTACGGAGATCACTCCACCTCCTTTCTAGCTGGATGATTGTCCGCCTGCTGCGGACGCGAGTCCGCAGCAGGCGGCGGACCTCCGCGTAGGCCTCGCGCTTCACCCGATTGGGGATGAAGCGCCCAACGCGGCCTACGCGGCGGTCCATCACCGCAACCAGCACGCGGAGCTCCCGCCTGGTGAACGGTGCTGCACGCATCATGGCAATGGCGTTTTCCTTATTTGGGCATATATTTATAGTGTCTGTTAGCATGTGATTGGTCAAAAATCTATGTTGTCATTTCTAATAACTTTATTGATCTTTGCAATGCTGTGAAGAGCAGAGTGTTATTTGGCACGAGCGGAAATTCGCATTAGCAGAAGCGAAAATGTTTTGAACACAAATTTAAGAAAACAAAACACACACAGAGACACAGACTTTAGATAAAATTACTATACATATCTGTGTACTCACCACAGTTCGTGTGATCATTCAGCTGGACAGTCACAAAGTGTGAAACATTGAGTATCATTTGTTTGTGTGTTTGGTTACATAATCAGGATTTGAGGATATAAAATAAATAAGGACACTATTTATTAACATTACAGTATTTAAATTTCTAAATAAACATTGTAAGCTTAACGTGTTTTTGGTTTTTGTTAAAAAAATCAATTACCCATTCCAACACAACAAAAGCCTTACCCAATCACTTTACAAGATCATACAAAATGCAATCATGGTTTAAAAAACATAAGCATACTGTGTTGTATTATTTCTGCAAATATAAAATATAAAAACACTATACCTGAAATATTCTGCAACAATTCTTGCCCTCACTTGGCTCCCCCTCCGTGTCACACTCCCCCCACCGAAGCGTGGACCAACCCCTGGCTCCTCATCAGGCAATTCCTCTGCCTGAGGAAGCTCTACACTACTCCTTACCGCGATATTATGTAGTATTGCGCACAGGACCACTATTTTACTTGCCATCTCCGGCGAATACATGATGTCGCCACCAGTGCGGTGGAGCACACGAAACCGCCCTTTAAGGACACCAATTGTGCGCTCCACCAGCTGCCTAGTGGCAGTAAGCGCGGAGTTAAATGCCATCTGTGGTCCTGGCCTGGGATTACGGTAAGGAGTCATGAGCCAGGGGGTGCAAGGATATCCACGGTCTCCTGTTGGTAGATAATCCAATATTTCAAAATAGTATATTTGTCAAGTTATTTTTGTTTGTTTCAAAAATTAAAGCAAAAACTCACCCAATAACCACATGTCTGCTCGTTGACTTGATCTTAATCTCTGCCATATCCCTGATTGTCTAATGACATATGCATCATGGGAACTTCCAGTAAACTTTGCATTCAGGGAAAGGATCTGGAGGGATGGCCCACAAACAACCATTACATTCAGAGAATGAAACAGTTTCCTGTTTCTAAAAATTTCTTCATTATGTCTTGGTGGCTGAATAGCAACATGTGTGCCATCCACAACCCCAATAACATGTGGGAAGCGACTACCACCTTCCGCAAATTGCCGCTTCACCACATCTAGGGCACCAACATCCAAAGGCATATCAATGAACTGCTTCACCCGCTTTAGGAAAGCCTGGCAGACACGCCGCAGGACCTTACTGAACTGGCCCTGCGACATGCCAACCAGGTCTCCCACAACATGCTGATATGAGGCTGTAGCCAAAAAATGTAACACTGCAAGGAATTGTGTCAATGGTGGTATTGCTGTAGGATACCGAATTTCAGACTCCAGATCACTCTCTATTATGGAGAGAGTGTCTAGGATTAGATGTGGTGGCAGCCGGTATCTACGCACCACCACATCATCTGGCATCCCAAAAAGTAGGACACGGGTTCGGAAAATTGGTGGCCTAGCACGCCTCCGTTGCCTTGGTTGATGAGGAGCCGGCTGTGGTTGTGGGGCTTGCGGTTGGGGTGGGAGTGCTGGCGTGGGTTGGGGAGGTAGGGCTTCTGCTGCAATATATATTGACATCACACACTTTTAAAAAACAAAAAAAAACAAAGATGAAGAATACAAAACTAAAGTTTGTCAAATATACTACAATAAAATGCTTTGACAAATGTGGTGTCAACTTACTGCAGGAGCGTACATTTTTTCTGTGTTGAATTCATGTCCAAAATGTAAAACAATTTTGCAAATAAAAAATAAAGAACAAATTTAATTAAAAATACATATGTTATTTTTACAATTCCCCAAAAAAATTTTTGGGTACATTTCTCTGCATAAAAAACTTCACAAACACCAATAAAAAACCACAAACAAAAAAAAATAGGCATTTAGTAGCTAGACCAGGAAAGACAAACACTACTTTGCAGATCAATCCTGGTAAAAAAAAATTTGGTTTAGCCAAAAGGAAAAAAAACATAAGCTCAACAATTTTAAAAAACACAAACAGGCACCAACACAGGCCAAGGACACTTACCTGCTCAAAAAGAAATGAAAACTTGGTGTTCCCTAGCACACCAATCCAAAGAAATATCAAAGGGTTATATGACCCAAAAACAAGCACCTACAAGAGAACACAAATGATAGTCACAAATAACATACAGACCATTAAAACAAACAGCCACCAATACAGGCCAAGGACACTTACCTGCTCAAAAAGAAATGAAAACTTGGTGTTCCCTAGCACACCAATCCAAAGAAATATCAAAGGGTTATATGACCCAAAAACAAGCACCTACAAGAGAACACAAATGATAGTCACAAATAACATACAGACCATTAAAACAAACAGCCACCAATACAGGCCAAGGACACTTACCTGCTCAAAAAGAAATGAAAACTTGGTGTTCCCTAGCACACCAATCCAAAGAAATATCAAAGGGTTATATGACCCAAAAACAAGCACCTACAAGAGAACACAAATGATAGTCACAAATAACATACAGACCATTAAAACAAACAGCCACCAATACAGGCCAAGGACACTTACCTGCTCAAAAAGAAATGAAAACTTGGTGTTCCCTAGCACACCAATCCAAAGAAATATCAAAGGGTTATATGACCCAAAAACAAGCACCTACAAGAGAACACAAATGATAGTCACAAATAATAAGCACAGGTTTATTTTCACAAATGGACTTGCCAAATATATATGGGATTAAATAATTTAACAAAAAAACATTAATAAAACACTTTGACTTCCAAAAATTAACAATAACATTTCCACAATACTCACAAACGAAAAATTGCATAAAAAATGCAACACTGTCTATATTCCAAACGCAAACGAAAGGACAAAGGTATGCTTGACAATTACTCACTCTGCAAATTCCACTAGCACCTTCACGCACAAGCCAACAAACAAATGAAACTCCAAACTACCTACACTCACAGCGTGCAAACTCGGCCCTTAAATAAGCAGTGCAATCATTCACCAGATTAATAGTGTACACCTGTGTGAATTAACGATTCGCACGTAGGTATATAAGCGCACACACCTCGGCATACACACATCACAAACATGGCTTCTCGTGAGCAAATCGCAGCAGAGCTAGACCGCATTGCAGAGCAGCAGATGGCATTGCAGAAACAACGCTTAGAGTGGCAAAGGCGCTTGTTAGAATCCGCCTCTGCGGATGTTGAGGCAGGACCTAGTACTCTGCAAATTTCTGCTTCTGAACCTCAACAATTGAGTGGGGATACCCTGCCACACACACATAGTGAGCAAACTGAGGGAGAATTGACTTTAGCCACACAAACACAGCAGACAGAAGCTGCTAGTGAGGAGGAAGATGGAGATGACCAACCAGAAGAAACCTCACAGGCTACCTCCAGACGGAAAAAAAGACAGCCTGCATTCACTAAGAGGGAGTTGCGTGTCTTGGTCACGCAGGCCATGGCCAAAATACATAGAGGGCCAAAAAACATGGGTGCTGCTTCAAAAGAACGCATCTGGAGAGACATCACAAAATCTGTGAATGAAGTTGGCTCTGTCGTCAGAACATCACAGGAAGTGAGACGACGGTAAGTGCATCTTGACAATCCATTTTCTGTGCTAAGTTGATCAAAAAATATAGTTACATATCATGTTCTGTCTAGCAAACACAAGCAGAACATGTGTGCTATATATTTTCTACAACCAATAATAATACTCAACTTTGTCCCTCTTTCACAATACATATGTAGGTGGGCCGACTTCAAATCCCGCCTGAAGGCAAAGAGGGCTGCGGAGTGGAATGCCTCAAGGGCTACAGGGGGTGGACCACCTGTCGCTGTGGAGTATACTGACTTGGAGGAGATGGCGATGGACTGTGTCAGTTATGAGGAGGGCCAAGGGGTGTCTCATATAGACACGGACCTGCCTGAGATTCTGACGGGACATGACTTGGAAGGTAAGTTTACACATTTATTTGTCTGTAATTTGAACTGTATTTAGAATCTTTTACTAATTTATACTCCAACTTTTTCCCCACACATTCTTCTATTTGCTTGGCACAAAACACAGCACAGGGTGGTGAACAGTTTGAGTCACAGGCCGGTTATGTGGTTGAGGCTGAGGTGGAGGGACCTAGTGGGTCTGGCAGTGTGGGCCAACAAAACCCACCTATGCAGGTTCCTACTGGCCCCCCCACCCAACCCTCTGCTATCCCGGAGATCCTGCTTGAAATTGCTAGGTATGGTGAGAGCCTAAACACATTTCAAGACGGGGTCATCCGGGAGGTAAGCCAGATAGCTGTCCGGCTCACTGAGATCCGAACCTGTGTTGAGCAAGGTGTTGCTCAACTCTGCCAAGGTCTGGCAGAGATCAGGCAGGCCCAAGAACAACTGGCCTCCTCAAACCAAAGCCTTGCAAATAACATCTTGCAAGGGCTCCAGGCCATCGCTGTCTCCCTTGCCCACAGTGGCAGAGAGCCAACCACATCGGCTCCCTCCCCTGCCCCTGCCCAGGAAGAACAGGCCACTGGGCAGGCCCAACGAAGGTCACTCCGCAGACCAAGCAAAGAAGATCAGCCTCAGGCGGGGAGAAAAAGAAGAAAGTGATGTCTCTCCAGATGGGCAGCACCCATGTTTTTGTAGTTGCCTCTATGTTATTTTGGAGTTGGCTTGTGTGGCCAGAATGGATCACTCCCTCTTAGTGAAATGTCTTTTTTCTGTTTGGAGGAATTGTAGCCTGTGAGTTTCTTTGAACAAACAACAGAGCCATCATCTTCCTCTCACTAGTGTGCTGTGTATTGTTGTGTTTGTGTGGTGGATACTAATTCTTTTTCATTTGGTATCAAATTTGTGTGTGGCAGGGTGTGTAATATGTTTAATTTATGCATTTAAAAGATACTTTTGTCAGAAGCAGAAATTTGCAGAGTACTGAGTTCTGCTATATAATTATTGTCAGTGCCATCTGCTGGGAGCTTGGTCTATCTCTGCCTGTGAGACTCATGTGGAGCCATGTTTAAATGTTGTGTAATATTATTACCGTAATAAAAAAAAATTAATACAAATGTGTGCAATTTCTTGAAGGTAATGCATTAGCAAAATCTTAGTTACCAAAAGATTAGGTCAACATATAGACACTTGATGACCAATCTGCTAATTCTCCTTAAAATTATAAATATTTTTAAAAAAAAGGTATGCTTTGCACCACACTTTAATGTCCATATTAATAAAACAGACACGACAACTTGATTAAATATCTTTGGTCAACATGACATCATTGAAAACATTGACAGATATTATAAACATATATTATTGTGACTTTTCAAACTAAATCATAGTGTATGCTGCATTATGTGGGTGTTGGTTAATTGATAAGAATGTAGCAGAATTCTCTAACTTTATCTAAAAATGTAACTTGTTTGTATTTAGTAGTCTAACACACATTAAAACATTTCTACAAAATGCTTACACACCAAGGTAAACACAAATAACAACCTTATTTGACAGTGTGTGAGATTAATATGTGAGTAGAATAAACATGTAATGTGTGTTCAGTCAATTGGTGGTTGGTAACTTTCATGTGCTCAGTAATTAACAAGTAATTGGACATCAGATGAATGTGCTCTCCAATTAACTGCTAATTACTGCATACACACTTGTACCAGTACTTCGCAAATGTAGAGTAACTGCAGACCTACTCTGCTGCTGCGTGAATGTTGCTACGGTTTCCTATGTTAGTTTTAACAGCGACAATGTTTATTTGCGAAAACCACGCCCAGTGCTAGTTGCATACTCCCACACAGTACGCCCACTTTCACGCCCATGTCGGAGCATTGCGAAGTCTCGCCTCCGCCACGCCCACGCCACTCCTCGTTTTCGTTTGGCAGTTACGGCTTTTTTTTTCCTAAGTAATTTTGCACAGTTGTCGTACGTATGTCGTCGCGCATGCGTAATCACGCATTTGCGCATGCGCAGATACTTACATTTCGGACATTTGCGATGCGATGACTCTTAGCGATCAACTCGGAATGAGGGCCATAGTGTTTCCCTTGCTCTCCTGGACCGCTGACTTAGTGCCTACACACTGTACGATATCACAATCAATATTGTACAATGACATCATGCTGCGGCCGGCCCGTGCATGCCGTTTTGGACAATAAGCCCAAATTAAGCTGCACGCACGGCCAATGAAGGAGGCGATAATGAAGCGCGGGACCGCGCATCGTTCATCGTCCGCAGGAAACACACTGGGCGAGATCACACAATATCGCTCAGAAGGGTGAAAATGAGTGATATCGTGTGTGATATCACATAGTGTGTACGGACCTTAGCGTTCTAGGAAAAAACTCATGTGAAACAGTTGATTGCCAACAACTTTATTAGCTGACAGCTCTGAATACTGCCTCTAAATGTACCATGTGCTGCCATTTATATCAGCAACTCTGTTGCAGATAATTGCCAACTGGAAGGACATCTACAGTACTTTAATGAGCTACTGTAGGAGAAAATGGAGCAAAACTGACACCGCCTAGTAAGTCCTATATCAGGTACTGGACTGTTCATTGACTCCTGCATTCGCTGGTGTGTACACTCACCATGCCATTCCACCGCCACCTGTACACACCCTGTACAATACTGTAGGCAGGGCCAGGCTGAGCTTAATTTTTTTAGTAAGCAAAAAGACATTTTGGCGTCCCTTGATGGGATAAACTTTCTAAATAGTCAGCCACAAAAAGGGGTGTGGTCTTACAAGGAAGGGGTGTGACTACACAAGTGTACCCCCAAAGGTACAGGGAAATAGTGGGTGACAGGGAGATAGTACGTAACTGGTAAGGCATGGGTGACAGGTAGATAGTGGATGACTGAGGCAGGGGTGACAGGGAGATAGTGGGTGACTGAGGCAGGGGTGACAAAGAGATAGTGGGTTACTGAGGCAGGGGTGACGGAGATAGTGGGTGACTGAGGCAGGGGTGACAGAGAGATAGTAGGTTACTGAGGCATGGGTGACAGGTAGATAGTGGATGACTGAGGCAGGGGTGACGGAGATAGTCGGTGACTGAGGCAGGGGTGACAGGTAGATAGTGGGTGACTGAGGCAGGGACAGGGAGATGGTGGGTGACTGAGGCAGGGGTGACAGGGAGATAGTGGGTTACTGAGGCAGGGGTGACAGAGAGATAGTGGGTGACTGAGATAGGGGTGACAGGTAGTGGATGACTGAGGCAGGGGTGACAGGGAGATAGTGGGTGACTGAGGCATGGGTGACAGAGAGATAGTGGGTGACTGAGGCAGGGACAGGGAGATAGTGGGTTACTGAGGCAGGGGTGACAGTTAGATAGTGGATGACTGAGGCTGGGGTGACAGAGAGATAGTGAGTGACTGAGGCATGGGTGACAGGTAGTGGATGACTGAGGCAGGGGTGACAGGGAGATAGTGGGTGACTGAGGCAGGGGTGACAGAGAGATAGTGGGTTACTGAGGCAGGGGTGACAGGTAGATAGTGGGTGACTGAGGCAGGGGTGACAGGTAGATAGTGGATGACTGAGGCAGGGGTGACAGGGAGATAGTGGTTGTCTAAGGCAGCGGTGACAGGGACATAGTGGTGACTGAGGCAGGGGTGACTGGGAGATAGTGGGTGACTGAGGCATGGATGACAGGGAGATAGTGGGTGACTGAGGCAGAGGTGACAGAGAGATAGTGGGTGACTGAGACAGCGGTGACAGGGAGATAGTGGGTGACTGAGGCAGGGGTGACAGGGAGATAGTGGTTGACTGAGGCAGCGGTGACAGGGAGATAGTGATTGACTGAGGCAGCGGTGACAGGGAGATAGTGGGTGACTGAGGCAGGGGTAACAGAGAGATAGTGGGTGACTGAGGCAGCGGTGACAGGGAGATAGTGGGTGACTGAGGCAGGGGTAACGGAGATAGTGGGTTACTAAGGCATGGGTGACAGGTAGATAGTGGATGACTGAGGCAGGGGTGACGGAGATAGTGAGTGACTGAGGCAGGGGTGACAGAGAGATAGTTGGTTACTGAGGCATGGGTGACAGGTAGATAGTGGATGACTGAGGCAGGGTTACAGGGAGATAGTGGGTGACTGAGGCAGGGGTGACAGAGAGATAGTGGGTTACTGAGGCATGGGCGACAGGTAGATAGTGGATGACTGAGGCAGGGGTGACTGGGAGATAGTGAGTGACTGAGGCAGGGGTGACAGAGAGATAGTTGGTTACTGAGGCATGGGTGACAGGTAGATAGTGGATGACTGAGGCAGGGGTTACAGGGAGATAGTGGATGACTGAGGCAGGTGTGACGGAGATAGTGGGTGACTGAGGACGGGGTGACAGAGAGATAGTGGGTTACTGAGGCAGGGGTGACAGGTAGATAGTTGATGACTGAGGCAGGGGTGACAGGGAGATAGTGGATGACTGAGGCAGGGGTGACAGGGAGATAGTGGGTGACTGAGGCAGGGGTGACAGGGAGATAGTGGTTGACTGAGGCAGCGGTGACAGGGAGATAGTGATTGACTGAGGCAGCGGTGACAGGGAGATAGTGGGTGACTGAGGCAGGGGTGACAGGGAGATAGTGGGTGACTGAGGCATGGATGACTGGGAGATAGTGGGTGACTGAGGCAGGGGTGACATGGAGATAGTGGGTGACTGAGGCATGGTGACAGGAATTAGTAGATGACTGGTAATGCAGGGATGACAGGGAGATAGTGGGTGACTGAGGCAGGGGTGTCATGGAGATAGTGGGTGACTGAGGCAGAGTGACAGGGAGATAGTGGGTGACTTAGGCAGGGGTGACTGGGAGATAGTGGGTGACTGAGGCAGGGGTGACAGGGAGATAGTGGGTGTCTGCGCAGGGCTGACAGGGAACTAGTGGTTGACTGAGGCAGGGGTGACAGAGGTTGCAGGAGTGACAGGGAGATAGTGGATGACTGGTGAGGCAGGGGTGACAGGGAGATAGTGATTGACTGAGGCAGCGGTGACAGGGAGATAGTGGATGACTGAGGCAGGGGTGACTGGGAGATAGTGGGTGACTGAGGCAGCGGTGACATCGAGATAGTGTGTGTGACTGAGGCATGGTGACAGGAATTAGTAGATGACTGGTAAGGCAGCGGTGACAGGGAGATAGTGGATGACTGAGGTAGGGGTGTCATGGAGATAGAGGGTGACTGAGGCAGGGTGACAGGGAGATAGTGGGTGACTGAGGCAGGGGTGACAGGGAGATAGTGGTTGACTGAGGCAGGGGTGACAGGTAGATAGTGGTTGACTGAGGCAGGGGTGACAGGGAGATAGTGGCTGACTGAGGCAGGGATGACAGAGAGATAGTTGGTTACTGAGGCATGGGTGACAGGTAGATAGTGGATGACTGAGGCAGGGGTGACAGAGAGATAGTGGGTTACTGAGGCAGGGGTGACAAGTAGATACTTGATGACTGAGGCAGGGGTGACAGGGAGATAGTGGGTGACTGAGGCAGGGGTGACAGGGAGATAGTGGGTTACTGAGGCATGGGCGACAGGTAGATAGTGGATGACTGAGGCAGGGGTGACAGAGAGATAGTGGGTTACTGAGGCAGGGGTGACAGGTAGATAGTTGATGACTGAGGCAGGGGTGACAGGGAGATAGTGGGTGACTAAGGCAGGGGTGACAGGGAGATAGTGGGTGAATGACGCAGGGGTGACAGGGAGATAGTGGTTGACTGAGGCAACGGTGACAGGGACATAGTGATTGACTGAGGCAGCGGTGACAGGGAGATAGTTGGTGACTGAGGCAGGGGTGAAAGGGAGATAGTGGGTGACTGAGGCAGGGGTGACAGAGAGATAGTGGGTTACTGAGGCATGGACGACAGGTAGATAGTGGATGACTGAGGCAGGGGTGACGGAGATAGTGGGTGACTGAGGACGGGGTGACAGAGAGATAGTGGGTTACTGAGGCAGGGGTGACAAGTAGATAGTTGATGACTGAGGCAGGGGTGACAGGGAGATAGTGGGTGACTGAGGCAGGGGTGACAGGGAGATAGTGGGTGACTGAGGCAGGGGTGACAGGGAGATAGTGGTTGACTGAGGCAGCGGTGACAGGGAGATAGTGATTGACTGAGGCAGCGGTGACAGGGATATAGTGGGTGACTGAGGCAGGGGTGACAGGGAGATAGTGGGTGACTGAGGCATGGATGACTGGGAGATAGTGGGTGACTGAGGCAGGGGTGACATGGAGATAGTGGGTGACTGAGGCATGGTGACAGGAATTAGTAGATGACTGGTAAGGCAGGGGTGACAGGGAGATAGTTGGTGACTGAGACAGGGGTGTCATGGAGATAGAGGGTGACTGAGGCAGAGTGACAGGAAGATAGTGGGTGACTTAGGCAGGGGTGACTGGGAGATAGTGGGTGACTGAGGCAGGGGTGACAGGGAGATAGTGGGTGTCTGCGCAGGGCTGACAGGGACCTAGTGGTTGACTGAGGCAGGGGTGAAAGAGGTTGCAGGAGTGACAGGGAGATAGTGGATGACTGGTGAGGCAGGGGTGACAGGGAGATAGTGGGTGACTGAGGCAGGGGTGACAGAGAGATAGTGGGTTACTGAGGCATGGGTGACAGGGAGATAGTGATTGACTGAGGCAGCGGTGACAGGGAGATAGTGATTGACTGAGGCAGCAGTGACAGGGAGATAGTGGGTGACTGAGGCAGGGGTAACAGAGAGATAGTGGGTTACTAAGGCATGGGTGACAGGTAGATAGTGGATGACTGAGGCAGGGGTGACAGGGAGATAGTGATTGACTGAGGCAGCGGTGACAGGGAGATAGTGGGTGACTGAGGCAGGGGTAACAGAGAGATAGTGGGTTACTAAGGCATGGGTGACAAGTAGATAGTGGATGACTGAGGCAGGGGTGACAGGGAGATAGTGGTTGACTGAGGCAGGGTGACAGGGAGATAGTGATTGACTGAGGCAGCAGTGACAGGGAGATAGTGGGTGACTGAGGCAGGGGTAACAGAGAGATAGTGGGTTACTAAGGCATGGGTGACAGGTAGATAGTGGATGACTGAGGCAGGGGTGACAGGGAGATAGTGATTGACTGAGGCAGCGGTGACAGGGAGATAGTGGGTGACTGAGGCAGGGGTAACAGAGAGATAGTGGGTGACTGAGGCATGGGTGACAGGTAGTGGATGACTGAGGCAGGGGTGACAGGGAGATAGTGGGTGACTGAGGCAGGGGTAACAGAGAGATAGTGGGTTACTAAGGCATGGGTGACAGGTAGATAGTGGATGACTGAGGCAGGGGTGACAGGTAGATAGTGGATGACTGAGGCAGGGGTAACAGAGAGATAGTGGGTTACTAAGGCATGGGTGACAGGTAGATAGTGGATGACTGAGGTAGGGGTGACAGGGAGATAGTGATTGACTGAGGCAGGGTGACAGGGAGATAGTGGTTGACTGAGGCAGGGTGACAGGGAGATAGTGGGTGACTGAAGCAGGGGTAACAGAGAGATAGTGGGTTACTAAGGCATGGGTGACAGGTAGATAGTGGATGACTGAGGCAGGGGTGACAGGGAGATAGTGATTGACTGAGGCAGCGGTGACAGGGAGATAGTGGGTGACTGAGGCAGGGGTAACAGAGAGATAGTGGGTTACTAAGGCATGGGTGACAGGTAGATAGTGGATGACTGAGGCAGCGGTGACAGGTAGATAGTGGATGACTGAGGCAGGGGTGACAGGTAGATAGTGGATGACTGAGGCAGTGGTGATAGGGAGATAGTGGGTGACTGAGGCAGGGGTAACAGAGAGATAGTGGGTTACTAAGGCATGGGTGACAGGTAGATAGTGGATGACTGAGGCAGCGGTGACAGGTAGATAGTGGATGACTGAGGCAGGGGTAACAGAGAGATAGTGGGTTACTAAGGCATGGGTGACAGGTAGATAGTGGATGACTGAGGCAGCGGTGACAGGGAGATAGTGGATGACTGAGCAGGGTGACAGGGAGATAGTGGATGACTGAGGCAGGGATGACAGAGAGATAGTTGGTTACAGAGGCAGGGGTGACAGGTAGATAGTGGATGACTGAGGCAGGGGTGACAGGGAGATAGTGGGTGACTGAGGCAGGGGTGACAGAGAGATAGTGGGTTACTGAGGCATGGGCGACAGGTAGATAGTGGATGACTGAGGCAGGGGTGACGGAGATAGTGGGTGACTGAGGACGGGGTGACAGAGAGATAGTGGGTTACTGAGGCAGGGGTGACAGGTAGATAGTTGATGACTGAGGCAAGGGTGACAGGGAGATAGTGGGTGATTAAGGCAGGGGTGACAGGGAGATAGTGGGTGACTGAGGCAACGGTGACAGGGAGATAGTGATTGACTGAGGCAGCGGTGACAGGGAGATAGTGGGTGACTGAGGCAGGGGTGACAGGGAGATAGTGGGTGACTGAGGTATTGATGACTGGGAGATAGTGGGTGACTGAGGCAGGGGTGACATCGAGATAGTGGGTGACTGAGGCATGGTGACAGGAATTAGTAGATGACTGGTAAGGCAGGGGTGACAGGGAGATAGTGGGTGACTGAGGTAGGGGTGTCATGGAGATAGAGGGTGACTGAGGCAGGGTGACAGGGAGATAGTGGGTGGCTTAGGCAGCGGTGACTTGGAGATAGTGGGTGACTGAGACAGGGGTGACAGGGAGATAGTGGGTGTCTGCGCAGGGGTGACAGGGAGCTAGTGGTTGACTGAGGCAGGGGTGACAGAGGTTGCAGGGGTGACAGGGAGATAGTGGATGACTGGTGAGGAAGGGGTGACAGGGAGATAGTGATTGACTGAGGCAGCGGTGACAGGGAGATAGTGGGTGACTGAGGCAGGGGTGACAGGGAGATAGTGGGTGACTGAGGCATGGATGACTGGGAGATAGTGGGTGACTGAGGCATGGTGACAGGAATTAGTAGATGACTGGTAAGGCAGGGGTGACAGGGAGATAGTGGATGACTGAGGTAGGGGTGTCATGGAGATAGAGGGTGACTGAGGCAGGGTGACAGGGAGATAGTGGGTGACTGAGGCAGGGGTGATAGGGAGATAGTGGTTGACTGAGGCAGCGGTGACAGGGAGATAGTGATTGACTGAGGCAGCGGTGACAGGGAGATAGTGGGTGACTGAGGCAGGGGTAACAGAGAGATAGTGGGTTACTAAGGCATGGGTGACAGGTAGATAGTGGATGACTGAGGCAGGGGTGACAGGGAGATAGTGGGTGACTGAGGCAGGGGTGACAGAGAGATAGTGGGTTACTGAGGCATGGGCGACAGGTAGATAGTGGATGACTGAGGCAGGGGTGACGGAGATAGTGGGTGACTGAGGCAGGGGTGTCATGGAGATAGAGGGTGACTGAGGCAGAGTGACAGAGAGATAGTGGGTTACTGAGGCAGGGGTGACAGGTAGATAGTTGATGACTGAGGCAGGGGTGACAGGGAGATAGTGGGTGACTGAGGCAGGGGTGACAGGGAGATAGTGGGTGACTGAGGCAGGGGTGACAGGGAGATAGTGGTTGACTGAGGCAGCGGTGACAGGGATATAGTGATTGACTGAGGCAGCGGTGACAGGGAGATAGTGGGTGACTGAGGCAGGGGTGACAGGGAGATTTTGGGTGACTGAGGCATGGATGACTGGGAGATAGTGGGTGACTGAGGCAGGGGTGACATCGAGATAGTGGGTGACTGAGGCATGGTGACAGGAATTAGTAGATGACTGGTAAGGCAGGGGTGACAGGGAGATAGTGGTTGACTAAGGTAGGGGTGTCATGGAGATAGAGGTTGACTGAGGCAGGGTGACAGGGAGATAGTGGGTGACTGGTGAGGCTGGGGTGACAGGGGATGCAGGGGTAATAGGGAGATAGTGGGTGACTGAGGCAGGGGTTACAGCGAGATAGTGGGTGACTGAGGCAGGGTGACAGGGAGTTAGTAGATGACTGGTGAGGCAGGGGTGATAGGGGATTTAGGGGTGACAGGGAGATAGTGGGTGTCTGCGCAGGGCTGACAGGGAACTAGTGGTTGACTGAGGCAGGGGTGACAGAGGTTGCAGGAGTGACAGGGAGATAGTGGATGACT
Organism: Pseudophryne corroboree; assembly: GCF_028390025.1. Classification (NCBI taxonomy): domain Eukaryota; kingdom Metazoa; phylum Chordata; class Amphibia; order Anura; family Myobatrachidae; genus Pseudophryne; species Pseudophryne corroboree. Next base: position 43,142,935 of record NC_086444.1, on the reverse strand, counting down.
GGTGAGGCAGGGGTGACAGGGAGATAGTGATTGACTGAGGCAGCGGTGACAGGGAGATAGTGGATGACTGAGGCAGGGGTGACTGGGAGATAGTGGGTGACTGAGGCAGCGGTGACATCGAGATAGTGTGTGTGACTGAGGCATGGTGACAGGAATTAGTAGATGACTGGTAAGGCAGCGGTGACAGGGAGATAGTGGATGACTGAGGTAGGGGTGTCATGGAGATAGAGGGTGACTGAGGCAGGGTGACAGGGAGATAGTGGGTGACTGAGGCAGGGGTGACAGGGAGATAGTGGTTGACTGAGGCAGGGGTGACAGGAAGATAGTGGATGACTGAGGCAGGGGTGACAGGGAGATAGTGGCTGACTGAGGCAGGGATGACAGAGAGATAGTTGGTTACTGAGGCATGGGTGACAGGTAGATAGTGGATGACTGAGGCAGGGGTGACAGAGAGATAGTGGGTTACTGAGGCAGGGGTGACAAGTAGATACTTGATGACTGAAGCAGGGGTGACAGGGAGATAGTGGGTGACTGAGGCAGGGGTGACAGGGAGATAGTGGGTTACTGAGGCATGGGCGACAGGTAGATAGTGGATGACTGAGGCAGGGGTGACAGAGAGATAGTGGGTTACTGAGGCAGGTGTGACAGGTAGATAGTTGATGACGAAGGCAGGGGTGACAGGGAGATAGTGGGTGACTAAGGCAGGGGTGACAGGGAGATAGTGGGTGAATGACGCAGGGGTGACAGGGAGATAGTGGTTGACTGAGGCAACGGTGACAGGGACATAGTGATTGACTGAGGCAGCGGTGACAGGGAGATAGTGGGTGACTGAGGCAGGGGTGAAAGGGAGATAGTGGGTGACTGAGGCAGGGGTGACAGAGAGAGATAGTGGGTTACTGAGGCATGGACGACAGGTAGATAGTGGATGACTGAGGCAGGGGTGACGGAAATAGTGGGTGACTGAGGACGGGGTGACAGAGAGATAGTGGGTTACTGAGGCAGGGGTGACAAGTAGATAGTTGATGACTGAGGCAGGGGTGACAGGGAGATAGTGGGTGACTGAGGCAGGGGTGACAGGGAGATAGTGGGTGACTGAGGCAGGGGTGACAGGGAGATAGTGGTTGACTGAGGCAGCGGTGACAGGGAGATAGTGATTGACTGAGGCAGCGGTGACAGGGAGATAGTGGGTGACTGAGGCAGGGGTGACAGGGAGATAGTGGGTGACTGAGGAATGGATGACTGGGAGATAGTGGGTGACTGAGGCAGGGGTGACATGGAGATAGTGGGTGACTGAGGCATGGTGACAGGAATTAGTAGATGACTGGTAAGGCAGGGGTGACAGGGAGATAGTTGGTGACTGAGACAGGGGTGTCATGGAGATAGAGGGTGACTGAGGCAGAGTGACAGGAAGATAGTGGGTGACTTAGGCAGGGGTGACTGGGAGATAGTGGGTGACTGAGGCAGGGGTGACAGGGAGATAGTGGGTGTCTGCGCAGGGCTGACAGGGACCTAGTGGTTGACTGAGGCAGGGGTGAAAGAGGTTGCAGGAGTGACAGGGAGATAGTGGATGACTGGTGAGGCAGGGGTGACAGGGAGATAGTGATTGACTGAGGCAGCAGTGACAGGGAGATAGTGGGTGACTGAGGCAGGGGTAACAGAGAGATAGTGGGTTACTAAGGCATGGGTGACAGGTAGATAGTGGATGACTGAGGCAGGGGTGACAGGGAGATAGTGATTGACTGAGGCAGCGGTGACAGGGAGATAGTGGGTGACTGAGGCAGGGGTAACAGAGAGATAGTGGGTTACTAAGGCATGGGTGACAAGTAGATAGTGGATGACTGAGGCAGGGGTGACAGGGAGATAGTGGTTGACTGAGGCAGGGTGACAGGGAGATAGTGATTGACTGAGGCAGCAGTGACAGGGAGATAGTGGGTGACTGAGGCAGGGGTAACAGAGAGATAGTGGGTTACTAAGGCATGGGTGACAGGTAGATAGTGGATGACTGAGGCAGGGGTGACAGGGAGATAGTGATTGACTGAGGCAGCGGTGACAGGGAGATAGTGGGTGACTGAGGCAGGGGTAACAGAGAGATAGTGGGTGACTGAGGCATGGGTGACAGGTAGTGGATGACTGAGGCAGGGGTGACAGGGAGATAGTGGGTGACTGAGGCAGGGGTAACAGAGAGATAGTGGGTTACTAAGGCATGGGTGACAGGTAGATAGTGGATGACTGAGGCAGGGGTGACAGGTAGATAGTGGATGACTGAGGCAGGGGTAACAGAGAGATAGTGGGTTACTAAGGCATGGGTGACAGGTAGATAGTGGATGACTGAGGTAGGGGTGACAGGGAGATAGTGGTTGACTGAGGCAGGGTGACAGGGAGATAGTGATTGACTGAGGCAGGGTGACAGGGAGATAGTGGTTGACTGAGGCAGGGTGACAGGGAGATAGTGGGTGACTGAAGCAGGGGTAACAGAGAGATAGTGGGTTACTAAGGCATGGGTGACAGGTAGATAGTGGATGACTGAGGCAGGGGTGACAGGGAGATAGTGATTGACTGAGGCAGCGGTGACAGGGAGATAGTGGGTGACTGAGGCAGGGGTAACAGAGAGATAGTGGGTTACTAAGGCATGGGTGACAGGTAGATAGTGGATGACTGAGGCAGCGGTGACAGGTAGATAGTGGATGACTGAGGCAGGGGTAACAGAGAGATAGTGGGTTACTAAGGCATGGGTGACAGGTAGATAGTGGATGACTGAGGCAGCGGTGACAGGGAGATAGTGGATGACTGAGGCAGGGGTGACAGGGAGATAGTGGATGACTGAGGCAGGGATGACAGAGAGATAGTTGGTTACTGAGGCAGGGGTGACAGGTAGATAGTGGATGACTGAGGCAGGGGTGACAGGGAGATAGTGGGTGACTGAGGCAGGGGTGACAGAGAGATAGTGGGTTACTGAGGCATGGGCGACAGGTAGATAGTGGATGACTGAGGCAGGGGTGACGGAGATAGTGGGTGACTGAGGACGGGGTGACAGAGAGATAGTGGGTTACTGAGGCAGGGGTGACAGGTAGATAGTTGATGACTGAGGCAAGGGTGACAGGGAGATAGTGGGTGATTAAGGCAGGGGTGACAGGGAGATAGTGGGTGACTGAGGCAACGGTGACAGGGAGATAGTGATTGACTGAGGCAGCGGTGACAGGGAGATAGTGGGTGACTGAGGCAGGGGTGACAGGGAGATAGTGGGTGACTGAGGTATGGATGACTGGGAGATAGTGGGTGACTGAGGCAGGGGTGACATCGAGATAGTGGGTGACTGAGGCATGGTGACAGGAATTAGTAGATGACTGGTAAGGCAGGGGTGACAGGGAGATAGTGGGTGACTGAGGTAGGGGTGTCATGGAGATAGAGGGTGACTGAGGCAGGGTGACAGGGAGATAGTGGGTGGCTTAGGCAGCGGTGACTTGGAGATAGTGGGTGACTGAGACAGGGGTGACAGGGAGATAGTGGGTGTCTGCGCAGGGGTGACAGGGAGCTAGTGGTTGACTGAGGCAGGGGTGACAGAGGTTGCAGGGGTGACAGGGAGATAGTGGATGACTGGTGAGGAAGGGGTGACAGGGAGATAGTGGGTGTCTGCGCAGGGGTGACAGGGAGCTAGTGGTTGACTGAGGCAGGGGTGACAGAGGTTGCAGGGGTGACAGGGAGATAGTGGATGACTGGTGAGGAAGGGGTGACAGGGAGATAGTGATTGACTGAGGCAGCGGTGACAGGGAGATAGTGGGTGACTGAGGCAGGGGTGACAGGGAGATAGTGGGTGACTGAGGCATGGATGACTGGGAGATAGTGGGTGACTGAGGCATGGTGACAGGAATTAGTAGATGACTGGTAAGGCAGGGGTGACAGGGAGATAGTGGATGACTGAGGTAGGGGTGTCATGGAGATAGAGGGTGACTGAGGCAGGGTGACAGGGAGATAGTGGGTGACTGAGGCAGGGGTGATAGGGAGATAGTGGTTGACTGAGGCAGCGGTGACAGGGAGATAGTGATTGACTGAGGCAGCGGTGACAGGGAGATAGTGGGTGACTGAGGCAGGGGTAACAGAGAGATAGTGGGTTACTAAGGCATGGGTGACAGGTAGATAGTGGATGACTGAGGCAGGGGTGACAGGGAGATAGTGGGTGACTGAGGCAGGGGTGACAGAGAGATAGTGGGTTACTGAGGCATGGGCGACAGGTAGATAGTGGATGACTGAGGCAGGGGTGACGGAGATAGTGGGTGACTGAGGCAGGGGTGTCATGGAGATAGAGGGTGACTGAGGCAGAGTGACAGAGAGATAGTGGGTTACTGAGGCAGGGGTGACAGGTAGATAGTTGATGACTGAGGCAGGGGTGACAGGGAGATAGTGGGTGACTGAGGCAGGGGTGACAGGGAGATAGTGGGTGACTGAGGCAGGGGTGACAGGGAGATAGTGGTTGACTGAGGCAGCGGTGACAGGGATATAGTGATTGACTGAGGCAGCGGTGACAGGGAGATAGTGGGTGACTGAGGCAGGGGTGACAGGGAGATTTTGGGTGACTGAGGCATGGATGACTGGGAGATAGTGGGTGACTGAGGCAGGGGTGACATCGAGATAGTGGGTGACTGAGGCATGGTGACAGGAATTAGTAGATGACTGGTAAGGCAGGGGTGACAGGGAGATAGTGGTTGACTGAGGTAGGGGTGTCATGGAGATAGAGGTTGACTGAGGCAGGGTGACAGGGAGATAGTGGGTGACTTAGGCAGGGGTGACTGGGAGATAGTGGGTGACTGAGGCAGGGGTGACAGGGAGATAGTGGGTGTCTGCACAGGGGTGACAGGGAGCTAGTGGTTGACTGAGGCAGGGGTGACAGAGGTTGCAGGGGTGACAGGGAGATAGTGGATGACTGGTGAGGCAGGGGTGACAGGGAGATAGTGATTGACTGAGGCATGGATGACTGGGAGATAGTGGGTTACTGAGGCAGGGGTGACATCGAGATAGTGGGTGACTGAGGCATGGTGACAGGAATTAGTAGATGACTGGTAAGGCAGGGGTGACAGGGAGATAGTGGATGACTGAGGTAGGGGTGTCATGGAGATAGAGGGTGACAGGGAGATCGTGGGTGACTTAGGCAGGGGTGACTGGGAGATAGTGGGTGACTGAGGCAGGGGTGACAGGGAGATAGTGGGTGTCTGCGCAGGGGTGACAGGGATCTAGTGGTTGACTGAGGCAGGGGTGACAGAGGTTGCAGGGGTGACAGGGAGATAGTGGATGACTGGTGAGGCAGGGGTGCAGGGTATGCAGGGGTGACAAGAAGGTAGTCGGTGACTGAGGCAGGGGTGACAGCGAGATAGTGGATGACTGGTGAGGCAGGGGTGACAGGGGATGCAGGGGTGTCAGGGAGATAGTGGGTGACTGAGGCAGGGGTGACAGGGAGATAGTGGATGACTGGTGAGGCTGGGGTGACAGGGGATGCAGGGGTAATAGGGAGATAGTGGGTGACTGAGGCAGGGGTTACAGCGAGATAGTGGGTGACTGAGGCAGGGTGACAGGGAGTTAGTAGATGACTGGTGAGGCAGGGGTGATAGGGGATTTAGGGGTGACAGGGAGATAGTGGATGACTGAGGCAGGGGTGATAGGGAGATAGTGGGTGGCAGGGGTGACAGGGAGTTTGTGGATGACTAGTGAGGCAGGGGTGACAGGGAGATAGTGGGTAACTGAGGAAGGGGTGACAGGGAGATATTGGATGACTGAGGAAAGGGTGACAGGGAGATAGTGGGTGACTGAGGCAGGGGTGACAGGGAGATAGTGGGTGACTTAGGAAGGGGTGACAGGGAGATAGTGGGTGACTAAGGCAGGGGTGACTGGGAGATAGTGGGTGACTGAGGCTACAGCCTGGTCCAGTGTAGCTCCGCCCCTCAGCCCTGTTTAGCTCCACCCCCTTTTAAGGGCCCACATATTGCACTATCACAGGGGAGGGGAGGCTTCATGCTGCCGGCACCGCTGCCTGTCATAGAGTGTGACTGGCGCAGCAGCCGGCTGCAACAGGGACATCAGCTCAGGGATGCAGAGCAGGGAGAGGGCCTCTGCAGCCTGGTGCCTCCCTGCTGTGCTTGCCTTTGCTGAGTAGGCAGCGTCGGGCCTGTGTGCACCCTTGGCTTGTACAGGTATGTGTGGCAATAAAAGGGCACACATCAGTGGGATGACTATTACATAAACTTGACAAAATTCTTCATTTGAAGGATGGCCGGTCAGTCCCCCAAACTGGAACTGTACCATCTAGGGCCCTCATTCCGAGTTGATCGGTCGCAAGGCGAATTTAGCAGAGTTACACACGCTAAGCCGCCGCCTACTGGGAGTGTATCTTAGCATCTTAAAATTGCGACCGATGTATTCGCAATATTGCGATTACAAACTACTTAGCAGTTTTAGAGTAGCTCCAGACTTACTCTGCCTGTGCGATCAGTTCAGTGCTTGTCGTTCCTGGTTTGACGTCACAAACACACCCAGCGTTCGCCCAACCACTCCCCCGTTTCTCCGGCCACTCCTGCGTTTTTTCCGGAAACGGTAGCGTTTTCAGCCACACGCCCATAAAACGCCGTGTTTCCGCCCAGTAACACCCATTTCCTGTCAATCACATTACGTTCGCCGGAGCGATGAGAAAGCCGTGAGTAAAAATACTTTCTTCATAGCAAAGATACTTGGCGCAGTCGCAGTGCGAATATTGCGCATGCGCACTAAGCGGAATTTCACTGCGATGCGATTAAAAATACCGAGCGAACGACTCGGAATGAGGGCCTAAATTCGGACTGTTGGGAGGTATGCTCAGGGACTCAGCTGTCACGGCTTGTACCAGGCGTTCACTGTACATTCTTACAGCCTTACAATTGTCCTTCATGTCTGATGGTTCTAACACAATTTATGTAATTGCACCTGTAATCAACCACTTACTGACAGGCCTTTGCTTTCGTTTGCCTTATTTCAGTATCAAGGTTGCCCATGGTTTTCCTGAGCCTTAATGATTAGAACAATCTAATGGAGGTCTGCAGGAGTACTCGTTAATTACATAGGGGGTCATTCCAAGTTGATCGCAGCAGGAATTTTGTTAGCAGTTGGGCAAAACCATGTGCACTGCAGGGGAGGCAGATGTAACATGTGCAGAGAGAGTTAGATTTGGGTGTGGTGTGTTCAATCTGCAATCTAATTTGCAGTGTAAAAATAAAGCAGCCAGTATTTACCCTGCACAGAAACAAAATTACCCACCCAAATCTTACTCTCTCTACACATGTTATATCTGCCCCCCCCCCCCCTCCCCCCTGCAGTGCACATGGTTTTGCCCAATTGCTAACAAAATTCCTGCTGCGATCAACTTGGAATTTCTCACATAGTACGTTGTGCTGCAGAGAGGATGTGAGAACACACTGTGAGCGAGGACGAACTACAAGGTTTTGTTATTTTTGTGTGTACAAGGCATTAGAGGATCATCTCAGGTCTGATACGGCAACCTGCTGCACACTCGGAGAGCAGAGCGTGGGCTAACGACTGAACTATGCAGCAGCACTTATTCAAATAATTGTTTCCTGCATATATTATTCACAGCCTCTGGCATATATTAATGGTGAATAGTGACTGGACTTTCTCTTTAAAGCAATTATACAATTTTATATTCTATAGGTATCCCAATAAAGATAATATTACAGTAACTTGTCAAGTCGGTCAACTAACGTCAACATCTCTCCTTCTGGCCAGTCCCTACACTGACTCTGCGCTATTTGGTACCAGGGGCGGATTGGGATCGAAAAACAGCCCTGGAAATTTATGGAAGAAGCCCTAATAGGAGGGGGGGGGGGGGTCTGTTGAGGGGGTGGAGTCTGTCCAGTGGGCTGGATTACTGCTCAGAAGTCCTGAGCACACGTGACCACAAGCACGGATAGAAAGTGCGTGCCTGCGGCGCGCAGCAAGATTTGAGGGGCGTGGCTTCAGGGGGAAGGGGCGTGGCCACATAATAGTGCCAATTCACATTACACCACACAGTAGTGCCGCTTATACACATTGCACCACGTAGAACCTCCTATACACACTGCGCCAGGTAGAGCATGTTATACATATTGCGCCAGATAGAGCACATTCTATACCTTGTGCCAGGTAGAGCACGGTATACACTTTCCACCAGGCAGAGCACATTATACACATTGCACCAGGTAGAGCCAGGGAGACAGAGCGGGGACATTACACAGGTAACACAGCGATGGCCATCCCTAGTGAGTGAGGGGCACGTACCCAGGTGAGGTGTGAGAGGGGGGAGACAGGGTGGGGGGATTACACAGGTAATGCAGCGATGGCCATCTCTATTGGGCAATGAGAGACATGTACCCAGGTGGGCTGTGAGAGGGGGGATACAGGGCGGGGGGCATTACACAGGTGATGCAGCGATGGCCATCCCTAGCAGGCAGTGAGGTGAGGGGCATGTACCCAGGTGAGGTGATCACTGTTACCCCCGTCCCCCTCCCTTGTCACTGGGCATTAGCACAACCATAGTATTACTCCCCCTCCCCCCACATCAGCGCCTCCTGCCCCTGTACACACCTCAAACACAGGACAGCATCAGGATGGGGTAGGCGCCATATTACTGGCTCCCTATGGGCGCCGCAATGTTGACTTAGTCTGTGTGAGCAGCAGATAATGATGTATACAGTGAGGGGGGGGGAGACAGTGCAGCAGCCAATTAGAGAGTACGGGCTGTGGCCTATGGATAGCAAGCAGAGCGGAGGTCTATGGGAGGGAGAGTGGGCGGGGCGGAGCCTGTGGGAGGCACAGTGACTGGCCATGTGCTGGCTGAGTGACGGGCCACGGAGGGAAGGACGGTAAGCTCAGCTACAGGACGCCGCGGCAGGGGGTAGGGGCTGGGAGGAGAGAAGGGGAGGGATCCGCCGCTGCTTCCACGGCCGCTGGAGAGGAAGCTATGCTGCTGGGCTAACGCTGCTGCGATCGGAGCTAAGCTCCGATCGCGGCAGCCGGCCAGCATGAGGGGTGACGACGGCCACTGAAGGGACGCCCGGACCAGACAAACGGAATCTGGTCCGGTGTCCCAATCCGCCGCTGTTTGGTACCAGGTATCACACAGATTTTATAAACAATCAACAATTTATTCATGGGTTTAGGTCAGCTAGCACATTGGCTTAAAGAGACAGAACCTCGCCCCAGCATACCCAGACACTGCAGATGGATGAGTTCAGTGCAGGCCTTGCCAACCTGCGGCTCTCCAGCTGTTGTGAAACTACACATCCCAGCATGCTCTACCACAGTTTTAGCATGCCCTAATAGCAAAACTGTGGCAAAGCATGCTGGGAATTGTAGTTTTACAACAGCTGGAGAGACACAGGTTGGCCAGGCCTGGTTCAGTGGATTAAAGCCTATTGTTTATATGAAACTTTGTGGTCACGCTTTCTCACCCCAATTTTATATATGTAAGACAATTTTTTTTGGCTCATTTCCCAGTTGCTCATTAATTGGTATGCAGAGTTTGTGTATAAAATCTGTGAGATAACAAATGATGCACAGTCAGTGTAGGGACCGACCAGAAGGGGAGACTTCCACAATAGTTGGCCGGCTTGATGAATTATTGCAAAATTTGGGGACCAACATTCCCTGAATTTGAATGAAATGCAGTTTGCTGTGTAATTAGGTGAGTGAGGAGCATGTATAAAAGTATATATATATATATTAGAGATGAGCGGGTTCGGTTTCTCTGAATCCGAACCCGCCCGAACTTCATGGTTTTTTTCACGGGTCCGAGCAGACTCGGATCCTCCCGCCTTGCTCGGTTAACCCGAGCGCGCCCGAACGTCATCATGACGCTGTCGGATTCTCGCGAGACTCGGATTCTATATAAGGAGCCGCGCGTCGCCGCCATTTTCACACGTGCATTGAGATTGATAGGGAGAGGACGTGGCTGGCGTCCTCTCCATTTAGATTATAAGAGAGAGAGATTTACTGGAGCTTAGGACTAGGAGGAGTACTGTAGAAGTGTAGAGAGTGCAGAGAGTTTACTAGTGAGTGACCACCAGACAGTGCAGTTTATTTAATATATCCGTTCTCTGCCTGAAAAAAGCGATACACACAGTGACTCAGTCACATACCATATCTGTGTGCACTGCTCAGGCTCAGCCCAGTGTGCTGCATCATCTATATATATTATATATCTGTCTGACTGCTCAGCTCACACAGCTTATAATTGTGGGGGAGACTGGGGAGCACTGCAGTGCCAGTTATAGGTTATAGCAGGAGCCAGGAGTACATAATATTATATAGTGAGTGACCACCAGACAGTGCAGTTTATTTAATATATCCGTTCTCTGCCTGAAAAAAGCGATACACACAGTGACTCAGTCACATACCATATCTGTGTGCACTGCTCAGGCTCAGCCCAGTGTGCTGCATCATCTATATATATTATATATCTGTCTGACTGCTCAGCTCACACAGCTTATAATTGTGGGGGAGACTGGGGAGCACTGCAGTGCCAGTTATAGGTTATAGCAGGAGCCAGGAGTACATAATATTATATTAAAATTAAACAGTGCACACTTTTGCTGCAGGAGTGCCACTGCCAGTGTGACTGACCAGTGACCTGACCACACTGACCACCAGTATAGTTAGTAGTATACTTATATTGTGATTGCCTGAAAAAGTTAAACACTCGTCGTGTGACTTCACTTGTGTGTTGTTGTTTTTTTTATTCTATAAAAATAAAACTCATTCTGCTGACAGACAGTGTCCAGCAGGTCCGTCATTATATAATATATAATATATACCTGTCCGGCTGCAGTAGTGATATATATATATTTTTTATATCATTTATCATCCAGTCGCAGCAGACACAGTACGGTAGTTCACGGCTGTGGCTACCTCTGTGTCTGCACTCGGCAGGCAGTCCGTCCATAATTGTATACCACCTAACCGTGGTTTTTTTTTCTTCTTTATACATACATACTACTACGACATCTCTTTATCAACCAGTCTATATTAGCAGCAGACACAGTACAGTACGGTAGTTCACGGCTGTGGCTACCTCTGTGTCTGCACTCGGCAGGCAGTCCGTCCATAATTGTATACCACCTAACCGTGGTTTTTTTTTCTTTCTTCTTTATACATACATAGTTACATAGACATCTCTTTATCAACCAGTCTATATTAGCAGCAGACACAGTACAGTACGGTAGTTCACGGCTGTGGCTACCTCTGTGTCTGCACTCGGCAGGCAGTCCGTCCATAATTGTATACCACCTAACCGTGGTTTTTTTTTCTTTCTTCTTTATACATACATACTACTACGACATCTCTTTATCAACCAGTCTATATTATTAGCAGCAGACACAGTACAGTACGGTAGTTCACGGCTGTGGCTACCTCTGTGTCTGCACTCGGCAGGCAGTCCGTCCATAATTGTATACCACCTAACCGTGTTTTTTTTTTCTTTCTTCTTTATACATACATAGTTACATAGACATCTCTTTATCAACCAGTCTATATTAGCAGCAGACACAGTACAGTACGGTAGTTCACGGCTGTGGCTACCTCTGTGTCTGCACTCGGCAGGGAGTCCATAATTGTATACTAGTATCCATCTCCATTGTTTACCTGAGGTGCCTTTTAGTTTTGCCTATTAAAATATGGAGAACAAAAATGTTGAGGTTCCAAAATTAGGGAAAGATCAAGATCCACTTCCACCTCGTGCTGAAGCTGCTGCCACTAGTCATGGCCGAGACGATGAAATGCCAGCAACGTCGTCTGCCAAGGCCGATGCCCAATGTCATAGTACAGAGCATGTCAAATCCAAAACACCAAATATCAGAAAAAAAAGGACTCCAAAACCTAAAATAAAATTGTCGGAGGAGAAGCGTAAACTTGCCAATATGCCATTTACGACACGGAGTGGCAAGGAACGGCTGAGGCCCTGGCCTATGTTCATGGCTAGTGGTTCAGCTTCACATGAGGATGGAAGCACTCAGCCTCTCGCTAGAAAAATGAAAAGACTCAAGCTGGCAAAAGCAGCACAGCAAAGAACTGTGCATTCTTCGAAATCCCAAATCCACAAGGAGAGTCCAATTGTGTCGGTTGTCTCAACATTGATAGAATGGTGGAGGATTATATGAGTGACCGCATCCAAGTAGGCACGTCACACAGTCCGTACTTATACTGGCAGGAAAAAGAGGCAATTTGGAGGCCCTTGCACAAACTGGCTTTATTCTACCTAAGTTGCCCTCCCACAAGTGTGTACTCCGAAAGAGTGTTTAGTGCCGCCGCTCACCTTGTCAGCAATCGGCGTACGAGGTTACATCCAGAAAATGTGGAGAAGATGATGTTCATTAAAATGAATTATAATCAATTCCTCCGCGGAGACATTGACCAGCAGCAATTGCCTCCACAAAGTACACAGGGAGCTGAGATGGTGGATTCCAGTGGGGACGAATTGATAATCTGTGAGGAGGGGGATGTACACGGTGATATATCGGAGGGTGATGATGAGGTGGACATCTTGCCTCTGTAGAGCCAGTTTGTGCAAGGAGAGATTAATTGCTTCTTTTTTGGGGGGGGTCCAAACCAACCCGTCATATCAGTCACAGTCGTGTGGCAGACCCTGTCACTGAAATGATGGGTTGGTTAAAGTGTGCATGTCCTGTTTTGTTTATACAACATAAGGGTGGGTGGGAGGGCCCAAGGACAATTCCATCTTGCACCTCTTTTTTCTTTTCTTTTTCTTTGCATCATGTGCTGATTGGGGAGGGTTTTTTGGAAGGGACATCCTGCGTGACACTGCAGTGCCACTCCTAAATGGGCCCGGTGTTTGTGTCGGCCACTAGGGTCGCTAATCTTACTCACACAGCTACCTCATTGCGCCTCTTTTTTTCTTTGCGTCATGTGCTGTTTGGGGAGGGTTTTTTGGAAGGGACATCCTGCGTGACACTGCAGTGCCACTCCTAGATGGGCCCGGTGTTTGTGTCGGCCACTAGGGTCGCTAATCTTACTCACACAGCTACCTCATTGCGCCTCTTTTTTTCTTTGCGTCATGTGCTGTTTGGGGAGGGTTTTTTGGAAGGGACATCCTGCGTGACACTGCAGTGCCACTCCTAGATGGGCCCGGTGTTTGTGTCGGCCACTAGGGTCGCTAATCTTACTCACACAGCTACCTCATTGCGCCTCTTTTTTTCTTTGCGTCATGTGCTGTTTGGGGAGGGTTTTTTGGAAGGGCCATCCTGCGTGACACTGCAGTGCCACTCCTAGATGGGCCCGGTGTTTGTGTCGGCCACTAGGGTCGCTAATCTTACTCACACAGCTACCTCATTGCGCCTCTTTTTTTCTTTGCGTCATGTGCTGTTTGGGGAGGGTTTTTTGGAAGGGACATCCTGCGTGACACTGCAGTGCCACTCCTAGATAGGCCCGGTGTTTGTGTCGGCCACTAGGGTCGCTTATCTTACTCACACAGCGACCTCGGTGCAAATTTTAGGACTAAAAATAATATTGTGAGGTGTGAGGTATTCAGAATAGACTGAAAATGAGTGTAAATTATGGTTTTTGAGGTTAATAATACTTTGGGATCAAAATGACCCCCAAATTCTATGATTTAAGCTGTTTTTTAGTGTTTTTTGAAAAAAACACCCGAATCCAAAACACACCCGAATCCGACAAAAAAAATTCGGTGAGGTTTTGCCAAAACGCGTTCGAACCCAAAACACGGCCGCGGAACCGAACCCAAAACCAAAACACAAAACCCGAAAAATTTCAGGCGCTCATCTCTAATATATATATATTAGAGATGAGCGGGTTCGGTTTCTCTGAATCCGAACCCGCCCGAACTTCATGTTTTTTTACACGGGTCCGAGCGACTCGGATCTTCCCGCCTTGCTCGGTTAACCCGAGCGCGCCCGAACGTCATCATCACGCTGTCGGATTCTCGCAAGGCTCGGATTCTATCGCGAGACTCGGATTCTATATAAGGAGCCGCGCGTCGCGGCCATTTTCACACGTGCATTGAGATTGATAGGGAGAGGACGTGGCTGGCGTCCTCTCCGTTTAGAAATTAAAATAGATAGGAGAGTGAGAGTGAGACACTTCATTTACTTACTGGAGCTTAGGAGGAGTTATACTAGTGACTGATGACCAGTGACCTGACCACCAGTGCAGTGTTATAATTTATTATTATTTAATAATCCGTTCTGTTCTTGTTCTCTGCCTGAAAAAAACGATACACAGTGACTCAGTCACACTCACATACCATATCTGTGCTCAGCCCAGTGTGCTGCATCATCTATGTATAATATCTGACTGTGCTCACACAGCTTAATTGTGGGGGAGACTGGGGAGCAGTTATAGGTTATAGCAGGAGCCAGGAGTACATATTAAACAGTGCACACTTTTGCTGCCAGAGTGCCACTGCCAGTGTGACTGACCACTGACCACTGTGACCAGTGACCTGACCACACTGACCACCAGTATAGTATATTGTGATTGAATGTCTGCCTGAAAAAGTACACTCGTCGTGTGACTTGTGTGGTGTTTTTTTATTCTATAAAAATTAAAAAACTCATTCTGCTGACAGACAGTGTCCACTCCAGCAGGTCCGTCATTATATAATATATACCTGTCCGGCTGCAGTAGTGATATATATATATTTTTTATATCATTATTTATCATCCAGTCTACTAGCAGCAGACACAGTACGGTAGTTCACGGCTGTAGCTACCTCTGTGTCGGCACTCGGCAGTCCATCCATAATTGTATACCACCTACCCGTGGTTTTTTTTTCTTTCTTCTTTATACATGCTACATCTCATTATCATCCAGTCTATATTAGCAGCAGACACAGTACAGTACGGTAGTCCACGGCTGTAGCTACCTCTGTGTCGGCACTCGGCAGTCCATCCATAATTGTATACCACCTACCCGTGGTTTTTTTTTTTCTTTCTTCTTTATACATACTACATCTCATTATCAACCAGTCTATATTAGCAGCAGACACAGTACGGTAGTTCACGGCTGTAGCTACCTCTGTGTCGGCACTCTGCAGTCCATCCATAATTGTATACCACCTACCCGTGGTTTTTTCTTTCTTTCTTCTTTATACATACATACTACATCTCATTATCATCCAGTCTATATTAGCAGCAGACACAGTACAGTACGGTAGTCCACGGCTGTAGCTACCTCTGTGTCGGCACTCGGCAGTCCATCCATAATTGTATACCACCTACCCGTGGTTTTTTTTTTCTTTCTTCTTTATACATACTACATCTCATTATCATCCAGTCTATATTAGCAGCAGACACAGTACAGTACGGTAGTCCACGGCTGTAGCTACCTCTGTGTCGGCACTCGGCACTCGGCAGTCCATCCATAATTGTATACCACCTACCCGTGGTTTTTTTTTTCTTTCTTCTTTATACATACTACATCTCATTATCAACCAGTCTATATTAGCAGCAGACACAGTACAGTACGGTAGTCCCCGGCTGTAGCTACCTCTGTGTCGGCACTCGGCAGTCCATCCATA
Organism: Pseudophryne corroboree; assembly: GCF_028390025.1. NCBI lineage: Eukaryota > Metazoa > Chordata > Amphibia > Anura > Myobatrachidae > Pseudophryne > Pseudophryne corroboree. The sequence continues at coordinate 43,127,373 of NC_086444.1, read as the reverse complement.
ATTGTATACCACCTACCCGTGGTTTTTTTTTTCTTTCTTCTTTATACATACTACATCTCATTATCATCCAGTCTATATTAGCAGCAGACACAGTACAGTACGGTAGTCCACGGCTGTAGCTACCTCTGTGTCGGCACTCGGCAGTCCATCCATAATTGTATACCACCTACCCATGGTTTTTTTTTTCTTTCTTCTTTATACATACTACATCTCATTATCAACCAGTCTGTATTAGCAGCAGACACTGTACGGTAGTTCACGGCTGTAGCTACCTCTGTGTCGGCACTCGGCAGTCCATCCATAATTGTATACCACCTACCCGTGGTTTTTTTTTTCTTTCTTCTTTATACATACTACATCTCATTATCATCCAGTCTATATTAGCAGCAGACACAGTACAGTACAGTAGTCCACGGCTGTAGCTACCTCTGTGTCGGCACTCGGCAGTCCATCCATAATTGTATACCACCTACCCGTGGTTTTTTTTTCTTTCTTCTTTATACATACTACATCTCATTATCAACCAGTCTATATTAGCAGCAGACACAGTACAGTAGTTCACGGCTGTAGCTACCTCTGTGTCGGCACTCGGCAGTCCATCCATAATTGTATACCACCTACCCGTGGTTTTTTTTTTCTTTCTTCTTTATACATACATACTACATCTCATTATCATCCAGTCTATATTAGCAGCAGACACAGTACAGTACGGTAATTCACGGCTGTAGCTACCTCTGTGTCGGGACTCGGCAGTCCATCCATAATTGTATACCACCTACCCGTGGTTTTTTTTTCTTTCTTCTTTATACATACTACATCTCATTATCATCCAGTCTATATTAGCAGCAGACACAGTACAGTACGGTAGTCCACGGCTGTAGCTACCTCTGTGTCGGCACTCGGCACTCGGCAGTCCATCCATAATTGTATACCACCTACCCGTGGTTTTTTTTTCTTTCTTCTTTATACATACTACATCTCATTATCAACCAGTCTATATTAGCAGCAGACACAGTACAGTACGGTAGTCCACGGCTGTAGCTACTTCTGTGTCGGCACTCGGCAGTCCATCCATAATTGTATACCACCTACCCGTGGTTTTTTTTTTCTTTCTTCTTTATACATACTACATCTCATTATCATCCAGTCTATATTAGCAGCAGACACAGTACAGTACGGTAGTCCACGGCTGTAGCTACCTCTGTGTCGGCACTCGGCAGTCCATCCATAATTGTATACCACCTACCCGTGGTTTTTTTTTCTTTCTTCTTTATACATACTACATCTCATTATCAACCAGTCTATATTAGCAGCAGACACAGTACAGTACGGTAGTCCACGGCTGTAGCTACCTCTGTGTCGGCACTCGGCAGTCCATCCATAATTGTATACCACCTACCCGTGGTTTTTTTTTCTTTCTTCTTTATACATACTACATCTCATTATCATCCAGTCTATATTAGCAGCAGACACAGTACAGTACGGTAGTCCACGGCTGTAGCTACCTCTGTGTCGGCACTCGGCAGTCCATCCATAATTGTATACCACCTACCCGTGGTTTTTTTTTTCTTTCTTCTTTATACATACTACATCTCATTATCATCCAGTCTATATTAGCAGCAGACACAGTACAGTACGGTAGTCCACGGCTGTAGCTACCTCTGTGTCGGCACTCGGCAGTCCATCCATAAGTATACTAGTATCCATCCATCTCCATTGTTTACCTGAGGTGCCTTTTAGTTGTGCCTATTAAAATATGGAGAACAAAAATGTTGAGGTTCCAAAATTAGGGAAAGATCAAGATCCACTTCCACCTCGTGCTGAAGCTGCTGCCACTAGTCATGGCCGAGACGATGAAATGCCAGCAACGTCGTCTGCCAAGGCCGATGCCCAATGTCATAGTACAGAGCATGTCAAATCCAAAACACCAAATATCAGTAAAAAAAGGACTCCAAAACCTAAAATAAAATTGTCGGAGGAGAAGCGTAAACTTGCCAATATGCCATTTACCACACGGAGTGGCAAGGAACGGCTGAGGCCCTGGCCTATGTTCATGGCTAGTGGTTCAGCTTCACATGAGGATGGAAGCACTCAGCCTCTCGCTAGAAAACTGAAAAGACTCAAGCTGGCAAAAGCACCGCAAAGAACTGTGCGTTCTTCGAAATCCCAAATCCACAAGGAGAGTCCAATTGTGTTGGTTGCGATGCCTGACCTTCCCAACACTGGACGTGAAGAGCATGCGCCTTCCACCATTTGCACGCCCCCTGCAAGTGCTGGAAGGAGCACCCGCAGTCCAGTTCCTGATAGTCAGATTGAAGATGTCAGTGTTGAAGTACACCAGGATGAGGAGGATATGGGTGCTGCTGGCGCTGGGGAGGAAATTGACCAGGAGGATTCTGATGGTGAGGTGGTTTGTTTAAGTCAGGCACCCGGGGAGACACCTGTTGTCCGTGGGAGGAATATGGCCGTTGACATGCCTGGTGAAAATACCAAAAAAATCAGCTCTTCAGTGTGGAGGTATTTCAACAGAAAAGCGGACAACAGGTGTCAAGCCGTGTGTTGCCTTTGTCAAGCTGTAATAAGTAGGGGTAAGGACGTTAACCACCTCGGAACATCCTCCCTTATACGTCACCTGCAGCGCATTCATAATAAGTCAGTGACAAGTTCAAAAACTTTGGGCGACAGCGGAAGCAGTCCACTGACCAGTAAATCCCTTCCTCTTGTAACCAAGCTCACGCAAACCACCCCACCAACTCCCTCAGTGTCAATTTCCTCCTTCCCCAGGAATGCCAATAGTCCTGCAGGCCATGTCACTGGCAATTCTGACGAGTCCTCTCCTGCCTGGGATTCCTCCGATGCATCCTTGCGTGTAACGCCTACTGCTGCTGGCGCTGCTGTTGTTGCTGCTGGGAGTCGATGGTCATCCCAGAGGGGAAGTCGTAAGCCCACTTGTACTACTTCCAGTAAGCAATTGACTGTCCAACAGTCCTTTGCGAGGAAGATGAAATATCACAGCAGTCATCCTGCTGCAAAGCGGATAACTGAGGCCTTGACAACTATGTTGGTGTTAGACGTGCGTCCGGTATCCGCCGTTAGTTCACAGGGAACTAGACAATTTATTGAGGCAGTGTGCCCCCGTTACCAAATACCATCTAGGTTCCACTTCTCTAGGCAGGCGATACCGAGAATGTACACGGACGTCAGAAAAAGACTCACCAGTGTCCTAAAAAATGCAGTTGTACCCAATGTCCACTTAACCACGGACATGTGGACAAGTGGAGCAGGGCAGGGTCAGGACTATATGACTGTGACAGCCCACTGGGTAGATGTATGGACTCCCGCCGCAAGAACAGCAGCGGCGGCACCAGTAGCAGCATCTCGCAAACGCCAACTCTTTCCTAGGCAGGCTACGCTTTGTATCACCGCTTTCCAGAATACGCACACAGCTGAAAACCTCTTACGGCAACTGAGGAAGATCATCGCGGAATGGCTTACCCCAATTGGACTCTCCTGTGGATTTGTGGCATCGGACAACGCCAGCAATATTGTGTGTGCATTAAATATGGGCAAATTCCAGCACGTCCCATGTTTTGCACATACCTTGAATTTGGTGGTGCAGAATTTTTTAAAAAACGACAGGGGCGTGCAAGAGATGCTGTCGGTGGCCAGAAGAATTGCGGGACACTTTCGGCGTACAGGCACCATGTACAGAAGACTGGAGCACCACCAAAAACTACTGAACCTGCCCTGCCATCATCTGAAGCAAGAAGTGGTAACGAGGTGGAATTCAACCCTCTATATGCTTCAGAGGTTGGAGGAGCAGCAAAAGGCCACTCAAGCCTATACAATTGAGCACGATATAGGAGGTGAAATGCACCTGTCTCAAGTGCAGTGGAGAATGATTTCAACGTTGTGCAAGGTTCTGATGCCCTTTGAACTTGCCACACGTGAAGTCAGTTCAGACACTGCCAGCCTGAGTCAGGTCATTCCCCTCATCAGGCTTTTGCAGAAGAAGCTGGAGACATTGAAGGAGGAGCTAACACGGAGCGATTCCGCTAGGCATGTGGGACTTGTGGATGGAGCCCTTAATTCGCTTAACAAGGATTCACGGGTGGTCAATCTGTTGAAATCAGAGCACTACATTTTGGCCACCGTGCTCGATCCTAGATTTAAAGCCTACCTTGGATCTCTCTTTCCGGCAGACACAAGTCTGCTGGGGTTGAAAGACCTGCTGGTGAGAAAATTGTCAAGTCAAGCGGAACGCGACCTGTCAACATCTCCTCCTTCACATTCTCCCGCAACTGGGGGTGCGAGGAAAAGGCTCAGAATTCCGAGCCCACCCGCTGGCGGTGATGCAGGGCAGTCTGGAGCGACTGCTGATGCTGACATCTGGTCCGGACTGAAGGACCTGACAATGATTACGGACATGTCGTCTACTGTCACTGCATATGATTCTCTCACCATTGAAAGAATGGTGGAGGATTATATGAGTGACCGCATCCAAGTAGGCACGTCACACAGTCCGTACTTATACTGGCAGGAAAAAGAGGCAATTTGGAGGCCCTTGCACAAACTGGCTTTATTCTACCTAAGTTGCCCTCCCACAAGTGTGTACTCCGAAAGAGTGTTTAGTGCCGCCGCTCACCTTGTCAGCAATCGGCGTACGAGGTTACATCCAGAAAATGTGGAGAAGATGATGTTCATTAAAATGAATTATAATCAATTCCTCCGTGGAGACATTGACCAGCAGCAATTGCCTCCACAAAGTACACAGGGAGCTGAGATGGTGGATTCCAGTGGGGACGAATTGATAATCTGTGAGGAGGGGGATGTACACGGTGATATATCGGAGGATGATGATGAGGTGGACATCTTGCCTCTGTAGAGCCAGTTTGTGCAAGGAGAGATTAATTGCTTCTTTTTTGGTGGGGGTCCAAACCAACCCGTCATTTCAGTCACAGTCGTGTGGCAGACCCTGTCACTGAAATGATGGGTTGGTTAAAGTGTGCATGTCCTGTTTATACAACATAAGGGTGGGTGGGAGGGCCCAAGGACAATTCCATCTTGCACCTCTTTTTTCTTTAATTTTTCTTTGCGTCATGTGCTGTTTGGGGAGGGTTTTTTGGAAGGGACATCCTGCGTGACACTGCAGTGACACTCCTAGATGGGCCCGGTGTTTGTGTCGGCCACTAGGGTCGCTTATCTTACTCACACAGCTACCTCATTGCGCCTCTTTTTTTCTTTGCGTCATGTGCTGTTTGGGGAGGTTTTTTTTGGAAGGGACATCCTGCGTGACACTGCAGTGACACTCCTAGATGGGCCCGGTGTTTGTGTCGGCCACTAGGGTCGCTTATCTTACTCACACAGCTACCTCATTGCGCCTCTTTTTTTCTTTGCGTCATGTGCTGTTTGGGGAGGGTTTTTTGGAAGGGACATCCTGCGTGACACTGCAGTGACACTCCTAGATGGGCCCGGTGTTTGTGTCGGCCACTAGGGTCGCTTATCTTACTCACACAGCTACCTCATTGCGCCTCTTTTTTTCTTTGCGTCATGTGCTGTTTGGGGAGGGTTTTTTGGAAGGGACATCCTGCGTGACACTGCAGTGACACTCCTAGATGGGCCCGGTGTTTGTGTCGGCCACTAGGGTCGCTTATCTTACTCACACAGCTACCTCATTGCGCCTCTTTTTTTCTTTGCGTCATGTGCTGTTTGGGGAGGGTTTTTTGGAAGGGACATCCTGCGTGACACTGCAGTGACACTCCTAGATGGGCCCGGTGTTTGTGTCGGCCACTAGGGTCGCTTATCTTACTCACACAGCTACCTCATTGCGCCTCTTTTTTTCTTTGCGTCATGTGCTGTTTGGGGAGGGTTTTTTGGAAGGGACATCCTGCGTGACACTGCAGTGACACTCCTAGATGGGCCCGGTGTTTGTGTCGGCCACTAGGGTCGCTTATCTTACTCACACAGCTACCTCATTGCGCCTCTTTTTTTCTTTGCGTCATGTGCTGTTTGGGGAGGGTTTTTTGGAAGGGACATCCTGCGTGACACTGCAGTGACACTCCTAGATGGGCCCGGTGTTTGTGTCGGCCACTAGGGTCGCTTAGCTTAGTCATCCAGCGACCTAGGTGCAAATTTTAGGACTAAAAATAATATTGTGTGGTGTGAGGTATTCAGAATAGACTGAAAATGAGTGTAAATTATGGTTTTTGAGGTTAATAATACTTTGGGATCAAAATGACCCCCAAATTCTATGATTTAAGCTTTTTTTTTAGTGTTTTTTGAAAAAAACACCCGAATCCAAAACACACCCGAATCCGACAAAAAAAATTCGGTGAGGTTTTGCCAAAACGCGGTCGAACCCAAAACACGGCCGCGGAACCGAACCCAAAACCAAAACACAAAACCCGAAAAATTTCCGGCGCTCATCTCTAATATATATATATATATATATATATATATATATATATATATATTTCTCTGACGTCCTAAGTGGATGCTGGGACTCCGTAAGGACCATGGGGAATAGCGGCTCCGCAGGAGACTGGGCACAACTAAAAGAAAGCTTTAGACTACTGGTGTGCACTGGCTCCTCCCACTATGACCCTCCTCCAGACTTCTGTTAGAATCTTGTGCCCGGCTGAGCTGGATGCACACTAGGGGCTCTCCTGAGCTCCTAGAAAGAAAGTATATTTTATGTTTTTTTATTTTACAGTGAGATCTGCTGGCAACAGACTCACTGCAGCGAGGGACCAAGGGGAGAAGAAGCGAACCTACCTAACTGGTGGTAGCTTGGGCTTCTTAGGCTACTGGACACCATTAGCTCCAGAGGGATCGACCACAGGACCCGACCTCGATGTTCGGTCCCGGAGCCGCGCCGCCGGCCCCCTTAGAGAGCCAGAAGCAAGAAGTGTTCCTGAAAATCGGCGGCAGAAGACTTCTGTCTTCAACAAGGTAGCGCACAGCACTGCAGCTGTGCGCCATTGCTCCTCATGCACACCTCACACTCCGGTCACTGATGGGTGCAGGGCGCTGGGGGGGGGGGGGGGGGCGCCCTGAGGACAATATAAGACACCTTGGCTGGCAAATCTACACCATATATAGTCAGGAAGGCTATATAGGTGTAAAAATACCCCTGCCAGAATTCCAGAAAAAGCGGGAGAAGTCCGCCGGAAAAGGGGCGGGGCCATCTCCCTCAGCACACTGGCGCCATTTTTCCCTCACAGCTCCGCTGGAAGGACGCTCCCTGGCTCTCCCCTGCAGTGTCAAGCTACATAAGGGTAAAAAAGAGAGGGGGGGGGCACTAAATTTAGGCGCAGTATATATAATATAAGCAGCTATAAGGGAAAAACACTCATTTATAGTGGGATCCCTGTGTTATATAGCGCTCTGGTGTGTGCTGGCATACTCTCTCTCTGTCTCCCCAAAGGGCTTTGTGGGGTCCTGTCCTCTGTCAGAGCATTCCCTGTGTGTATGCGGTGTGTCGGTACGGCTGTGTCGACATGTTTGATGAGGAGGCTTATGTGGAGGCGGAACAAATGCCGATAAATGTGATGTCACCCCCTGCGGGGTCGACACCTGAGTGGATGGTTCTGTGGAAGGAATTACGCGACAGTGTCGACTCCTTGCATAAAAGGTTTGACGACATACCAAATGTGGGACAGCCGGCTTCTCAGCCTGTGCCTGCCCAGGCGTCTCAAAAGCCATCAGGGGCTCTAAAACGCCCGCTACCTCAGATGGCAGACACAGATGTCGACACGGATACTGACTCCAGTGTCGACGACGATGAGACTAATGTAACTTCCAATAGGGCCACACGTTACATGATTGAGGCAATGAAAAATGTGTTGCACATTTCTGATGTTACCCCCGGTACCACAAAAAAGGGTATTATGTTTGGAGAGAAAAAACTACCAGTAGCTTTTCCTCCATCTGAGGAGTTAAATGAAGTGTGTGAAGAAGCGTGGGCTTCCCCTGATAAGAAACTGGTAATTTCTAAGAGGTTACTAATGGCGTACCCTTTCCCGCCAGAGGATAGGTCACGTTGGGAAACATCCCCTAGGGTGGATAAAGCGCTCACACACTTGTCAAAGAAGGTGGCACTACCGTCTCCGGATACGGCCGCCCTGAAGGAATCTGCTGATAGAAAGCAGGAGGCTATCCTGAAGTCTATATATACACACAGGTGTTATACTGAGACCAGCTATTGCTTCAGCATGAATGTGCAGTGCTGCAGCTGCGTGGTCAGATTCCCTGTCGGAAAATATTGATACCCTAGACAGGGACACTATATTGCTAACCGTAGAGCATATTAAAGACGCACTTTTATACATGAGGGATGCACAGAGGGATATTTGCCGGCTGGCATCTAAAATAAGTGCAATGTCCATTTCTGCCAGGAGAGGGTTATGGACTCGGCAGTGGACAGGAGATGCAGATTCTAAAAGGCACATGGAAGTTCTGCCTTATAAGGGTGAGGAGTTGTTCGGGGATGGTCTCTCGGACCTCGTTTCCACAGCAACAGCTGGGAAGTCTACATTTTTACCCCATGTTCCCTCACAGCCAAAGAAAGCACCGTATTATCAGGTACAGTCCTTTCGGCCCAATAGGGGCAGGCGGGTTAAGGGCGCGTCCTTTCTGCCCAGAGGCAGAGGTAGAGGGAAAAAGCTGCAGCATACAGCCAGTTCCCAGGAGCAAAAGTCCTCCCCCGCTTCCTCTAAGTCCACAGCATGACGCTGGGGCTCCACTGGCGGAGCCAGGTACGGTGGGGGCCCGTCTCAAATATTTCAGCAATCATTGGGCTCGCTCACGGGTGGATCCCTGGATCTTTCAAGTAGTATCTCAGGGGTACAAGCTGGAATTCGAGATGTCTCCCCCCTGCCGTTTCCTCAAATCTGCCTTACCAACCACTCCCTCAGGCAGGGAGGCAGTGTTACAGGCAATTCACAAGCTGTATTCACAACAGGTGATAGTAAAGGTGCCCCTACTTCAACAAGGACGGGGTTACTATTCCACAATGTTTGTGGTACCGAAACCGGACGGTTCGGTGAGACCCATTTTAAATTTGAAATCCTTGAACACATATATAAAAAAATTCAAGTTCAAGATGGAATCGCTCAGGGCGGTTATTGCAAGCCTGGACGAGGGGGATTACATGGTATCACTGGACATCAAGGATGCTTACCTGCATGTCCCCATTTACCATCCTCACCAGGAGTACCTCAGATTTGTGGTACAGGATTGTCATTACCAATTCCAGACGTTGCCGTTCGGTCTATCCACGGCTCCGAGGGTCTTTACCAAGGTAATGGCCGAAATGATGATACTCCTTCGAAAGAAGGGAGTTTTAATTATCCCGTACTTGGACGATCTCCTGATAAAGGCGAGGTCCAGGGAGCAGTTGTTGGTCGGGGTAGCACTGTCTCGGGAGGTGCTACAACAGCACGGCTGGATTCTAAATATTCCAAAGTCACAGCTGGTCCCTACGACACGTCTACTGTTCCTGGGGATGGTTCTGGACACAGAACAGAAAAAAGTGTTTCTCCCGGAGGAGAAGGCCAAGGAGCTGTTATCTCTAGTCAGAGGCCTCCTAAAACCAAAACAGGTGTCGGTGCATCACTGCACGCGGATCCTGGGAAAGATGGTAGCTTCCTACGAAGCAATTCCATTCGGCAGGTTCCATGCAAGAACCTTTCAGTGGGACCTGTTGGACAAGTGGTCCGGATCGCATCTTCAGATGCATCGGCTGATAACCCTGTCTCCAAGGACCAGGTTGTCTCTGCTGTGGTGGCTGCAGAGTGCTCATCTTTAAGAGGGCCGCAGATTCGGTATACAGGACTGGGTCCTGGTGACCACGGATGCCAGCCTTCGAGGCTGGGGGGCAGTCACACAGGGAAGAAACTTCCAAGGACTATGGTCAAGTCAGGAGACTTCCCTGCACATAAATATTCTGGAACTGAGGGCCATTTACAATGCCCTAAGTCAGGCAAAACCCCTGCTTCAAAACCAGCCGGTACTGATCCAGTCAGACAACATCACGGCGGTCGCCCATGTAAACCGACAGGGCGGCACGAGAAGCAGGACGGCGATGGCAGAAGCCACAAGGATTCTCCGATGGGCGGAAAATCACGTGTTAGCACTGTCACCAGTGTTCATTCCGGGAGTGGACAACTGGGAAGCAGACTTCCTCAGCAGGCACGACCTCCACTCGGGAGAGTGGGGACTTCATCCAGAAGTCTTCCAACTGATTGTAAACCGTTGGGAAAGGCCACAGGTGGACATGATGGCGTCCCGCCTAAACAAAAAGCTAGAAAAATATTGCGCCAGGTCAAGAGACCCGCAGGCGATAGCTGTGGACGCTCTAGTGACACCGTGGGTGTACCGGTCGGTTTATGTGTTCCCTCCTCTTCCTCTCATACCAAAGGTACTGAGGATAATAATGAGAAGAGGAGTAAGAACTATACTCATTGTTCCGGATTGGCCAAGAAGAGCTTGGTACCCGGAACTTCAAGAAATGATCTCAGAGGACCCATGGCCTCTGCCGCTCAGACAGGACCTGCTGCAGCAGGGGCCCTGTCTGTTCCAAGAATTACCGCGGCTGCGTTTGACGGCATGGCGGTTGAACACCGGATCCTGAAAGAGAAGGGCATTCCGGAGGAAGTCATTCCTACGCTGATTAAAGCTATGAAAGAAGTTACCGCAAACCATTATCACCGCATATGCCGAAAATATGTTGCGTGGTGTGAGGCCAGGAAAGCCCCAACGGAGGAATTTCAGCTGGGCCGTTTCCTGCACTTCCTACAGTCAGGGGTGACTATGGGCCTAAAATTGGGTTCCATTAAGGTCCAGATTTCGGCTCTATCGATTTTCTTCCAGAGAGAACTGGCTTCACTACCTGAAGTTCAAACTTTTGTTAAGGGAGTGCTGCATATTCAGCCCCCTTTTGTGCCTCCAGTGGCACCTTGGGATCTCAACGTGGTGTTGGATTTCCTAAAGTCACATTGGTTTGAGCCACTTAAAACCGTGGAATTGAAGTATCTCACGTGGAAAGTGGTCATGTTGTTGGCCTTCGCTTCGGCCAGGCATGTATCAGAATTGGCGGCTTTGTCATGTAAAAGCCCTTATCTGATTTTCCATATGGATAGGGCAGAATTGAGGACTCGTCCCCAATTTCACCCGAAGGTGGTATCAGCCTTTCATCTGAACCAACCTATCGTGGTGCCTGCGGCTACTAAAGACTTGGAGGCTTCCAAGTTGTTGGACGTAGTCAGGGCCCTGAAAATTTATGTTTCCAGGACAGCTGGAGTCAGAAAGACTGACTCGCTATTTATCCTGTATGCGCCCAACAAGTTGGGTGCACCTGCTTCAAAGCAGACTATTGCTCGCTGGATCTGTAGTACGATTCAGCTTGCACATTCTGCGGCTGGACTGCCGCATCCTAAATCAGTGAAAGCCCATTCCACGAGGAAGGTGGGCTCTTCTTGGGCGGCTGCCCGAGGGGTCTCGGCTCTACAACTTTGCCGAGCAGCTACTTGGTCGGGGTCAAACACATTTGCTAAATTCTACAAGTTTGACACCCTGGCTGAGGAGGACCTAGAGTTTGCCCATTCGGTGCTGCAGAGTCATCCGCACTCTCCCGCCCGTTTGGGAGCTTTGGTATAATCCCCATGGTCCTTACGGAGTCCCAGCATCCACTTAGGACTAGGGATGTGCACTTGAAATTTTTCGGGTTTTGTGTTTTGGTTTTGGGTTCGGTTCCGCGGCCGTGTTTTGGGTTCGAACGCGTTCTGGCAAAACCTCACCGAATTTTTTTTGTCGGATTCGGGTGTGTTTTGGATTCGGGTGTTTTTTTCAAAAAAACCCTAAAAAAACAGCTTAAATTATAGAATTTGGGGGTCATTTTGATCCCAAAGTATTATTAACCTCAAAAACCATAATTTCCACTCATTTTCAGTCTATTCTGAACACCTCACAATATTATTTTTAGTCCTAAAATTTGCACCGAGGTCGCTGGATGACTAAGCTAAGCGACCCAAGTGGCCGACACAAACACCTGGCCCATCTAGGAGTGGCACTGCAGTGTCACGCAGGATGGCCCTTCCAAAAAACACTCCCCAAACAGCACATGACGCAAAGAAAAAAAGAGGCGCAATGAGGTAGCTGTGTGACTAAGCTCAACGACCCAAGTGGCCGACACAAACACCTGGCCCATCTAGGAGTGGCACTGCAGTGTCACGCAGGATGGCCCTTCCAAAAAACACTCGCCAAACAGCACATGACGCAAAGAAAAAAAGAGGCGCAATGAGGTAGCTGTGTGACTAAGCTCAGCGACCCAAGTGGCCGACATAAACACCTGGCCCATCTAGGAGTGGAACTGCAGTGTCACGCAGGATGGCCCTTCCAAAAAACACTCCCCAAACAGCACATGACGCAAAGAAAAAAAGAGGCGCAATGAGGTAGCTGTGTGACTAAGCTCAACGACCCAAGTGGCCGACACAAACACCTGGCCCATCTAGGAGTGGCACTGCAGTGTCACGCAGGATGGCCCTTCCAAAAAACACCCCCCAAACAGCACATGACGCAAAGAAAAAAAGAGGCGCAATGAGGTAGCTGTGTGAGTAAGCTAAGCGACCCTAGTGGCCGACACAAACACCTGGCCCATCTAGGAGTGGCACTGCAGTGTCACGCAGGCTTGCCCTTCAAAAAACTACTCCCCAAACAGCACATGACGCAAAGAAAAAAAGAGGCGCAATGAGGTAGCTGTGTGAGTAAGCTAAGTGACCCTAGTGGCCGACACAAACACCTGGCCCATCTAGGAGTGGCACTGCAGTGTCACGCAGGATGGCCCTTCAAAAAAATACTCCCCAAACAGCACATGACGCAAAGAAAAATTTAAGAAAAAAGAGGTGCAAGATGGAATTGTCCTTGGGCCCTCCCACCCACCCTTATGTTGTATAAACAGGACATGCACACTTTAACCAACCCATCATTTCAGTGACAGGGTCTGCCACACGACTGTGACTGAAATGACGGGTTGGTTTGGACCCCCACCAAAAAAGAAGCAATTAATCTCTCCTTGCACAAACTGGCTCTACAGAGGCAAGATGTCCACCTCATCATCATCCTCCGATATATCACCGTGTACAACTACATCCCCCTCCTCACAGATTATCAATTCGTCCCCACTGGAATCCACCATCTCAGCTCCCTGTGTACTTTGTGGAGGCAATTGCTGCTGGTCAATGTCTCCGCGGAGGAATTGATTATAATTCATTTTAATGAACATCATCTTCTCCACATTTTCTGGAAGTAACCTCGTACGCCGATTGCTGACAAGGTGAGCGGCGGCACTAAACACTCTTTTGGAGTACACACTTGTGGGAGGGCAACTTAGGTAGAATAAAGCCAGTTTGTGCAAGGGCCTCCAAATTGCCTCTTTTTCCTGCCAGTATAAGTACGGACTGTCTGACGTGCCTACTTGGATGCGGTCACTCATATAATCCTCCACCATTCTTTCAATGGGGAGAGAATCATATGCAGTGCCAGTAGACGACATGTCCGTAATCGTTGGCAGGTCCTTCAGTCCGGACCAGATGTCAGCATCAGCAGTCGCTCCAGACTGCCCTGCATCACCGCCAGCGGGTGGGCTCGGAATTCTGAGCCTTTTCCTCGCACCCCCAGTTGCGGGAGAATGTGAAGGAGGAGATGTTGACAGGTCGCGTTCCGCTTGACTTGACAATTTTCTCACCAGCAGGTCTTTGAACCCCAGCAGACTTGTGTCTGCCGGAAAGAGAGATCCAAGGTAGGTTTTAAATCTAGGATCGAGCACGGTGGCCAAAATGTAGTGCTCTGATTTCAACAGATTGACCACCCGTGAATCCTTGTTAAGCGAATTAAGGGCTCCATCCACAAGTCCCACAAGCCTAGCGGAATCGCTCTGTGTTAGCTCCTCCTTCAATGTCTCCAGCTTCTTCTGCAAAAGCCTGATGAGGGGAATGACCTGACTCAGGCTGGCAGTGTCTGAACTGACTTCACGTGTGGCAAGTTCAAAAGGTTGCAGAACCTTGCACAACGTTGAAATCATTCTCCACTGCGCTTGAGACAGGTGCATTCCACCTCCTATATCGTGCTCAGTTGTATAGGCTTGAATGGCCTTTGCTGCTCCTCCAACCTCTGAAGCATATAGAGGGTTGAATTCCACCTCGTTACCACTTCTTGCTTCAGATGATGGCAGGGCAGGTTCAGGCGTTTTTGGTGTTGCTCCAGTCTTCTGTATGTGGTGCCTGTACGCCGAAAGTGTCCCGCAATTCTTCTGGCCACCGACAGCATCTCTTGCACGCCCCTCTCGTTTTTTAAATAATTCTGCACCACCAAATTCAAGGTATGTGCAAAGCATGGGACGTGCTGGAATTTGCCCAGATTTAATGCACACACAATATTGCTGGCGTTGTCCGATGCCACAAATCCACAGGAGAGTCCAATTGGGGTAAGCCATTCCGCGATGATCTTCCTCAGTTGCCGTAAGAGGTTTTCAGCTGTGTGCGTATTCTGGAAACCGGTGATACAAAGCGTAGCCTGCCTAGGAAAGAGTTGGCGTTTGCGAGATGCTGCTACTGGTGCCGCCGCTGCTGTTCTTGCGGCGGGAGTCCATACATCTACCCAGTGGGCTGTCACAGTCATATAGTCCTGACCCTGCCCTGCTCCACTTGTCCACATGTCCGTGGTTAAGTGGACATTGGGTACAGCTGCATTTTTTAGGACACTGGTGACTCTTTTTCTGAGGTCTGTGTACATTTTCGGTATCGCCTGCCTAGAGAAATGGAACCTAGATGGTATTTGGTACCGGGGACACAGTACCTCCAACAAGTCTCTAGTTGGCTCTGCAGTAATGATGGATACCGGAACCACGTTTCTCACCACCCAGGATGCCAAGGCCTCAGTTATCCGCTTTGCAGCAGGATGACTGCTGTGATATTTCATCTTCCTCGCAAAGGACTGTTGGACAGTCAATTGCTTGGTGGAAGTAGTAAAAGTGGTCTTACGACTTCCCCTCTGGGATGACCATCGACTCCCAGCAGCAACAACAGCAGCGCCAGCAGCAGTAGGCGTTACACGCAAGGATGCATCGGAGGAATCCCAGGCAGGAGAGGACTCGTCAGAATTGCCAGTGACATGGCCTGCAGGACTATTGGCATTCCTGGGGAAGGAGGAAATTGACACTGAGGGAGTTGGTGGGGTGGTTTGCGTGGGCTTGGTTACAAGAGGAAGGGATTTACTGGTCAGTGGACTGCTTCCGCTGTCGCCCAAAGTTTTTGAACTTGTCACTGACTTATTATGAATGCGCTGCAGGTGACGTATAAGGGAGGATGTTCCGAGGTGGTTAACGTCCTTACCCCTACTTATTACAGCTTGACAAAGGCAACACACGGCTTGACAAATGTTGTCCGCATTTCTGTTGAAATACTTCCACACCGAAGAGCTGATTTTTTTGGTATTTTCACCAGGCATGTCAATGGCCATATTCCTCCCACGGACAACAGGTGTCTCCCCGGGTGCCTGACTTAAACAAACCACCTCACCATCAGAATCCTCCTTGTCAATTTCCTCCCCAGCGCCAGCAACACCCATATCCTCCTCATCCTGGTGTACTTCAACACTGACATCTTCAATCTGACTATCAGGAACTGGACTGCGGGTGCTCCTTCCAGCACTTGCAGGGGGCGTGCAAATGGTGGAAGGTGCATGCTCTTCACGTCCAGTGTTGGGAAGGTCAGGCATCGCAACCGACACAATTGGACTCTCCTTGTGGATTTGGGATTTCGAAGAACGCACAGTTCTTTGCTGTGCTTTTGCCAGCTTGAGTCTTTTCATTTTTCTAGCGAGAGGCTGAGTGCTTCCATCCTCATGTGAAGCTGAACCACTAGCCATGAACATAGGCCAGGGCCTCAGCCGTTCCTTGCCACTCCGTGTGGTAAATGGCATATTGGCAAGTTTACGCTTCTCCTCCGACAATTTTATTTTAGATTTTTGAGTCCTTTTTTTACTGATATTTGGTGTTTTGGATTTTACATGCTCTGTACTATGACATTGGGCATCGGCCTTGGCAGACGACGTTGATGGAATTTCATTGTCTCGGCCATGACTAGTGGCAGCAGCTTCAGCACGAGGTGGAAGTGGATCTTGATCTTTCCCTAATTTTGGAACCTCAACATTTTTGTTCTCCATATTTTAATAGGCACAACTAAAAGGCACCTCAGGTAAACAATGGAGATGGATGGATACTAGTATACTTATGGATGACGAGCGACTGCCGACACAGAGGTAGCTAAAGCCGTGGACTACCGTACTGTGTCTGCTGCTAATATAGACTGGATGATAATGAGATAAAATTAAAAATAAGAATTTACTTACCGATAATTCTATTTCTCGTAGTCCGTAGTGGATGCTGGGGACTCCGTAAGGACCATGGGGAATAGCGGCTCCGCAGGAGACTGGGCACAAAAGTAAAAGCTTTAGGACTACCTGGTGTGCACTGGCTCCTCCCCCCATGACCCTCCTCCAAGCCTCAGTTAGGATACTGTGCTCGGACGAGCGTACACAATAAGGAAGGATTTTGAATCCCGGGTAAGACTCATACCAGCCACACCAATCATACCGTACAACCTGTGATCTGAACCCAGTTAACAGCATGATAACAGAGGAGCATCTGAAAAGATGGCTCACAACAATAATAACCCGATTTTTTGGTAACAATAACTATGTACCAGTATTGCAGACAATCCGCACTTGGGATGGGCGCCCAGCATCCACTACGGACTACGAGAAATAGAATTATCGGTAAGTAAATTCTTATTTTCTCTAACGTCCTAAGTGGATGCTGGGGACTCCGTAAGGACCATGGGGATTATACCAAAGCTCCCAAACGGGCGGGAGAGTGCGGATGACTCTGCAGCACCAAATGAGAGAACTCCAGGTCCTCCTCAGCCAGGGTATCAAATTTGTAGAATTTTACAAACGTATTTGCTCCTGACCAAGTAGCTGCTCGGCAAAGTTGTAAAGCCGAGACCCTTCGGGCAGCCGCCCAAGATGAGCCCACCTTCCTTGTGGAATGGGCTTTTACAGATTTTGGCTGTGGCAGGCCTGCCACAGAATGTGCAAGCTGAATTGTACTACAAATCCAACGAGCAATAGTCTGCTTAGAAGCAGGAGCACCCAGCTTGTTGGGTGCATACAGAATAAACAACGAGTCAGATTTTCTGACTCCAGCCGTCCTGGAAACCTATATTTCCAGGGCTCTGACAACGTCCAGCAACTTGGAGTCCTCCAAGTCCCTAGTAGCCGCAGGCACCACAATAGGTTGATTCAGGTGAAACGCTGAAAACCACCTTAGGGAGAAACTGAGGACAAGTCCTCAATTCCGCCCTGTCCGAATGGAAAATCAGATGAGGGTTTTTACAGGATAAAGCCGCCAATTCTGACACGCACCTGGCCCAGGCCAGGGCCAACAGCATGACCACTTTCCATGTGAGATATTTTAACTCCACATATTTAAGTGGTTCAAACCAATGTGACTTTTGGAACCCAAAAACTACATTTAGATCCCAAGGTGCCACTGGAGGCACAAAAGGAGGCTGTATATACAGTACCCCTTTCACAAACGTCTGAACTTCAGGGACTGAAGCTAGTTCTTTTTGGAAGAAAATTGACAGGGCCGAAATTTGAACCTTAATGGACCTCCATTTCAGGCCCATAGACACTCCTGTTTGCAGGAAATGTAGGAATCGACCTAGTTGAAAATTCCTCCGTCGGGGCCTTACTGTCCTCGCACCACGCAACATATTTTCGCCAAATGCGGTGATAATGTTTTGCGGTTATATTTTTCCTGGCTTTGATCAGGATAGGGATGACTTCATCTGGAATGCCTTTTTCCTTCAGGATCCGGCGTTCAACCGCCCTGCCGTTAAACGCAGCCGCGGTAAGTCTTGGAACAGACAGGGTCCTTGCTGGAGCAGGTCCCTTCTTAGAGGTAGAGGCCACGGATCCTCCGTGAGCATCTCTTGAAGTTCCGGTTACCAAGTCCTTCTTGGCCAATCCGGAGCCACGAATATAGTGCTTACTCCTCTCCATTTTATAATTCTCAGTACCTTGGTTATGAGAGGCAGAGGAGGGAACACATACACTGACTGGTACACCCACTGTGTTACCAGAGCGTCTACAGCTATTGCCTGAGGGTCCCTTGACCTGGCGCAATACTTGTCGAGTTTTATAAACAAGTGGAAGACTTCTGGGTAAAGTCCCCACTCTCCCGGGTGGAGGTCGTCCACTCCCGGAATGAATACTGCTGACAGTGCTATCACATGATTTTCCGCCCAGCGAAGAATCCTTGCAGCTTCTGCCATTGCCCTTCTGCTTCTTGTGTCACCCTGTCTGTTTACGTGGGTGACTGCCGTGATGTTGTCCGAATGGACCAACTCCTGGTGACTTTGAAGCAGAGGTCTTGCTGAGCTTACAGCATTGTAAATGGCCCTTAGCTTCAGGATATTTATGTGAAGTGTTGTCTCCAGGCTTGACCATAAGCTCTGGAAATTCCTTCCCTGTGTGACTGCTCCCCAGCCTCGCAGGCTGGCATCCGTGGTCACCAGGACCCAGTCCTGAATGTGCGGCCCTCTAGAAGATGAGCACTCTGCAACCACCACAGGAGAGACACCCTTGTGCTTGGTGACAGGGTTATCCGCTGATGCATCTGAAGATGCGACCCGGACCATTTGTCCAGCAGGTTCCACTGGAAAGTTCTTGCGTGGAATCTGCCGCATGGGATTGCTTCATAGGAAGCCACCATTTTTCCCAGAACCATCTCATTGATGTACTGAGACTTGGCTCGGTTCTAGGAGGTTCCCGACTAGCTCGGATAACTCCCTGACTTTCTCCTCCGGGAGAAACACCTTTTTCTGAACTGTGTCCAGGATCATCCCTAAGAACAGAAGACGAGTCGTCGGAATCAGCTGCGATTTTGGAATATTGAGAATTCAATCGTGCTGCCGCAACACTACCTGAGATAGTGCTACACCGACCTCCAACTGTTCCCTGGATCTTACCCTTATCAGGGAATCGTCCAAGTAAGGGATAACTAAAATTCCCTTCCTTCGAAGGAGTATCATCATTTCGGCCATTACCTTAGTAAAGACCCGGGGTGCCGTGGACCATCCCTACGGCAGCGTCTGAAACTGATAGTGACAGTTCTGTACCATAAACCTGAGGTACCCTTGGTGAGAAGGGTAAATTTGGACATGAATGTAAGCATCCTTTATGTCCCGAGACATCATGTAGTCCTCTTCTTCCAGGTTCGCAATCACTGCTCTAAGTGACTCAATCTTGAATTTGAACCTCTGTATGTAAGTGTTCAAAGATTTTAGATTTAGAATCGGTCTCACCGAGCCGTCCGGCTTCGGTACCACAACAGTGTGGAATAATACCCCGTTCCCTGTTGCAGGAGGGGTACCTTGATTATCACCTGCTGGGAATACAGCTTGTGAATGGCTTCCAAAACTGTCTCCCTGTCAGAAGGAGACATCGGTAAAGCCGACTTTAGGAAACGGCGAGGGGGAGACGTCTCGAATTCCAATTTGTACCCCTGAGATATCACCTGAAGGATCCAGGGGTCTACTTGCGAGTCTACTGAAATTCATTGAGACGGGCCCCCACCGTGCCTGATTCTGCTTGTAAAGCCCCAGCGTCATACTGAGGGCTTGGCAGAGGCGGGAGAGGGTTTCTGTTCCTGGGAACTGGCTGATTTCTGCAGCCTTTTTCCTCTCCCTCTGTCACGGGGCAGAAATGAGGAACCTTTTGCCCGCTTGCCCACGAAAAGACTGCGCCTGATAATACGGCGTCTTCTCATGTTGAGAGGCGACCTGGGGTACAAACGTGGATTTCCCAGCTGTTGCCGTGGCCACCAGGTCTGAAAGACCGACCCCAAATAACTCCTCCCCTTAATAAGGCAATACTTCCAAATGCCGTTTGGAATCCGCATCACCTGACCACTGTCGTGTCCATAACCCTCTACTGGTAGAAATGGACAACGCACTTAGACTTGATGCCAGTCGGCAAATATTCCGCTGTGCATCACGCATATATAGAAATGCATCTTTTAAATGCTCTATAGGCAATAATATACTGTCCCTATCTAGGGTATCAATATTTTCAGTCAGGGAATCCGACCACGCCAACCCAGCACTGCACATCCAGGCTGAGGCGATTGCTGGTCGCAGTATAACACCAGTATGTGTGTAAATACCTTTTAGGATGCCCTCCTGCTTTCTATCAGCAGGATCCTTAAGGGCGGCCATCTCAGGAGAGGGTAGAGCCCTTGTTCTTACAAGCGTGTGAGCGCTTTATCCACCCTAGGGGGTGTTTCCCAACGCACCCTAACCTCTGGCGGGAAAGGATATAATGCCAATAACATTTTAGAAATTATCAGTTGTTATCGGGGGAAAACCACGTATCATCACACACCTCATTTAATTTCTCAGATTCAGGAAAACTACAGGTAGTTTTTCCTCACCGAACATAATACCCCTTTTTGGTGGTACTCGTATTATCAGTAATGTGTAAAACATTTTTCATTGCCTCAATCATGTAACATGTGGCCCTACTGGAAGTCACATTTGTCTCTTCACCGTCGACACTGGAGTCAGTATCCGTGTCGGCGTCTATATCTGCCATCTGGCGCTTTAGAGCCCCTGACGGCCTATGAGACGTCTGGACAGGCACAAGCTGAGTAGCCGGCTGTCTCATGTCAACCACTGTCTTTTATACAGAGCTGACACTGTTACGTAATTCCTTCCAACAGTTCATCCACTCAGGTGTCGACCCCCTAGGGGGTGACATCACTATTACAGGCAATCTGCTCCGTCTCCACATCATTTTTCTCCTCATACATGTCGACACAAACGTACCGACATACAGCACACACACAGGGAATGCTCTGATAGAGGACAGGACCCCACTAGCCCTTTGGGGAGACAGAGGGAGAGTTTGCCAGCACACACCAGAGCGCTATATATATACAGGGATAACCTTATATAAGTGTTTTTCCCCTTATAGCTGCTGTATCTTTAATACTGCGCGTAATTAGTGCCCCCCCCTCTCTTTTTTAACCCTTTCTGTAGTGTAGTGACTGCAGGGGAGAGCCAGGGAGCTTCCCTCCAACGGAGCTGTGAGGGAAAATGGCGCCAGTGTGCTGAGGAGATAGGCTCCGCCCCCTTATCGGCGGCCTTATCTCCCGTTTTTCTATGTATTTTGGCAGGGGTTAAATTCATCCATATAGCCCAGGAGCTATATGTGATGCATTTTTTGCCATCCAAGGTGTTTTATTGCGTCTCAGGGCGCCCCCCCCCCAGCGCCCTGCACCCTCAGTGACCGGAGTGTGAAGTGTGCTGAGAGCAATGGCGCACAGCTGCAGTGCTGTGCGCTACCTTGATGAAGACAGGACGTCTTCTGCCGCCGATTTTCCGGACCTCTTCTGTCTTCTGGCTCTGTAAGGGGGCCGGCGGCGCGGCTCTGGGACCCATCCATGGCTGGGCCTGTGATCGTCCCTCTGGAGCTAATGTCCAGTAGCCTAAGAAGCCCAATCCACTCTGCACGCAGGTGAGTTCGCTTCTTCTCCCCTTAGTCCCTCGATGCAGTGAGCCTGTTGCCAGCAGGTCTCACTGAAAATAAAAAACCTAAAACTAAACTTTTCACTAAGCAGCTCAGGAGAGCCACCTAGTGTGCACCCTTCTCGTTCGGGCACAAAAATCTAACTGAGGCTTGGAGGAGGGTCATGGGGGGAGGAGCCAGTGCACACCAGGTAGTCCTAAAGCTTTTACTTTTGTGCCCAGTCTCCTGCGGAGCCGCTATTCCCCATGGTCCTTACGGAGTCCCCAGCATCCACTTAGGACGTTAGAGAAATATATATATATATCACACTAGTACTGCAGCCGGACAGGTATATATTATGTAATGACGGACCTGCTGGACACTGTCTGTCAGCACTGCAGACTCCTAAAGTAAGCTACTAGTATCAAGAAGATAGAAAAAAATAAAAAAACCACGGGTAGGTGGTATACAATTATGGATGGACGAGCGACTGCCGACACAGAGGTAGCTACAGCCGTGGACTACCGTACTGTGTCTGCTGCTAATATAGACTGGATGATAATGAGATAAAATTAAAATATATATATATATATATATATCACACTAGTACTGCAGCCGGACAGGTATATATTATGTAATGACGGACCTGCTGGACACTGTCTGTCAGCACTGCAGACTCCTAAAGTAAGCTACTAGTATCAAGAAGATAGAAAAAAAAAAAAACCACGGGTAGGTGGTATACAATTATGGATGGACGAGCGACTGCCGACACAGAGGTAGCTACAGCCGTGGACTACCGTACTGTGTCTGCTGCTATTATAGACTGGATGATAATGAGATAAAATTAAAATATATATATATCACACTAGTACTGCAGCCGGACAGGTATATATTATGTAATGACGGACCTGCTGGACAGTCTGCAGAATGCGTTTATAAAAACACCACACGACGAGTGTTTAACTTTTTCAGGCAGACAATCACAATATACTGGTGGTCAGCAGACAATCACAATATACTGGTGGTCAGTGGTCACTGGTCAGTCACACTGGCAGTGGCACTCTGGCAGCAAAAGTGTGCACTGTACTTAAAATATGTACTCCTGCTATAACTGCTCCCCAG
This sequence comes from Pseudophryne corroboree, assembly GCF_028390025.1. Lineage (NCBI taxonomy): Eukaryota > Metazoa > Chordata > Amphibia > Anura > Myobatrachidae > Pseudophryne > Pseudophryne corroboree. The sequence goes on along the minus strand of NC_086444.1, from coordinate 43,104,621 downwards.
TCTCCCCCACAATTAAGCTGTGTGAGCAGTGAGCACTCAGCACAGTCAGATAATGATATACAGTATTACATATGATGCAGCACACTGGGCTGAGCACCGATATGGTATGTGACTGTGTCACACTGTGTATCGTTTTTTTTCAGGCAGAGAACGGATTAATTAAACTGGTGGTGGTCACTGGTCACTGGTCACACTATCAGCAAGTAGTACTCCGTCCTAAGCAGACAATCACAATATACTGGTGGTCAGTGTGGTCACTGGTCAGTCACACTGGCAGTGTGGCACTCTGGCAGCAAAAGTGTGCACTGTACTTAAAATATATTATTTATGTACTCCTGCTCTAACTGCTCCCCAGTCTCCCCCACAATTAAGCTGTGTGAGCAGTGAGCACTCAGCACAGTCAGATATACAGTATTACATATGATGATGCAGCACACTGAGCCTGAGCACAGATATGGTATGTGACTGTGTCACACTGTGTATCGTTTTTTTTCAGGCAGAGAACGGATTAATTAAACTGGTAGTCAATGGTCACTGGTCACACTATCAGCAAGTAGTGGTACTCCAGTCCTAATATGCTCCCCAAAATTAGTAAATAGTGTCTCTAACTCTCTACTCTCTTCTCTATAAACGGAGAGGACGCCAGCCACGTCCTCTCCCTATCAATCTCAATGCACGTGTGAAAATGGCGGCGACGCGCGGCTCCTTATATAGAATCCGAGTCTCGCGATAGAATACGAGCCTCGCGAGAATCCGACAGCGGGATGATGACGTTCGGGCGCGCTCGGGTTAACCGAGCAAGGCGGGAAGATCCGAGTCTGCCTCGGACCCGTGTAAAAAGGCTGAAGTTCGGGGGGGTTCGGATTCCGAGGAACCGAACCGCTCATCTCTACTTAGGACGTCAGAGAAAATAAGAATTTACTCACCGGTAATTCTATTTCTCGTAGTCCGTAGTGGATGCTGGGCGCCCATCCCAAGTGCGGATTGTCTGCAATACTTGTATATAGTTATTGTTTAACAAAGGGTTATTGTTGAGCCATCTGTTGAGAGGCTCAGTTGTTATCATACTGTTAACTGGGTATTGTATCACGAGTTATACGGTGTGATTGGTGTGGCTGGTATGAGTCTTACCCGGGATTCAAAATCCTTCCTTATTGTGTCAGCTCTTCCGGGCACAGTATCCTAACTGAAGTCTGGAGGAGGGTCATAGTGGGAGGAGCCAGTGCACACCAGTAGTCTAAAGCTTTCTTTTAGTTGTGCCCAGTCTCCTGCGGAGCCGCTATTCCCCATGGTCCTTACAGAGTCCCAGCATCCACTACGGACTACGAGAAATAGAATTACCGGTGAGTAAATTCTTATTATATATATATACACATATAAACAATATTAGATAATTATTTGGTGTATTTGGTGCAATGTTTAGTGCTTGAATGAGGGTCCACGCAGCTTTTTCAGGTAAATAGATGAAAAGTGCTTTACTGTCAGCATAACTCAGAATCAAAATAATAAGCACCTAGCCCTCATTCAGGGCAACTAACTCAATTATTGAGGCCTTACTAATAGAGGGCAGCTAGTTTGCAAATGCAAAGTCTTTCTCACATTAAATGTAGAGATGAGCGGGTTCGGTTTATCGGAAACCGAACCCCCCCGAACTTCACCCTTTTTACACGGGTCCGAGGCAGGTTCAAACCTTCCCGCCTTGCTCGGCTAACCCGAGCGCGCCCGAACGTCATCATCCCGCTGTCGGATTCTCGCGAGATTCGGATTCTATATAAGCAGCCGCGCGTCGCCGCCATTTTCACTCGTGCATTGGAGATGATAGGGAGAGGACGTGGCTGGCGTCCTCTCCGTTTATTGTTGAAGTTGATTGGTTTATTGCTTAATTGTGGGGAGGACTGGGGAGCAGCTGTTAGGAGGAGTACAGTGCAGAGTTTTGCTGATAAGTGACCACCAGTTTTTATCCGTTCTCTGCCTGAAAAAAACGCTCCATACCTACCATATCTGTGCTCAGTGTGCTGCATAATATATCTGTGCTGAGTGCTCACACTGCTTAATTGTGGGGACTGGGGAGCAGCTATAGCAGGAGTACAGTGCAGAGTTTTGCTGACAGTGACCATCAGTATACGTTGTCTGCCTGAAAAACACTCCATATCTGTGCTCAGTGTGCTGCTTTATTGTGGGGACTGGGGACCACCAGTATAATTAATATTATATAGGAGGAGTACAGTGCAGAGTGCACTGCTGTACCTACCTCTGTGTCGTCATCCATTAAGTATACTATCCATCTACATTCTATACCTGTGGTGCATTTTAGTTTTGCAGTTTGCTGACACAGTGACCACCAGTATACTATATATAGCAGTACGGTAGGCCACTGCTGTACCTACCTCTGTGTCGTCATACATTAAGTATACTATCCATCTACATTCTATACCTGTGGTGCATTTTAGTTTTGCAGTTTGCTGACACAGTGACCACCAGTATACTATATATAGCAGTACGGTAGGCCACTGCTGTACCTACCTCTGTGTCGTCATCCATTAAGTATACTATCCATCTACATTCTATACCTGTGGTGCATTTTAGTTTTGCAGTTTGCTGACAGTGTCCACCAGTATACTATATATAGCAGTACGGTAGGCCACTGCTGTACCTACCTCTGTGTCGTCATCCATTAAGTATACTATCCATCTACATTCTATACCTGTGGTGCATTTTAGTTTTGCAGTTTGCTGACACAGTGACCACCAGTATACTATATATAGCAGTACGGTAGGCCACTGCTGTACCTACCTCTGTGTCGTCATCCATTAAGTATACTATCCATCTACATTCTATACCTGTGGTGCATTTTAGTTTTGCAGTTTGCTGACAGTGTCCACCAGTATACTATATATAGCAGTACGGTAGGCCACTGCTGTACCTACCTCTGTGTCGTCATCCATTAAGTATACTATCCATCTACATTCTATACCTGTGGTGCATTTTAGTTTTGCAGTTTGCTGACAGTGTCCACCAGTATACTATATATAGCAGTACGGTAGGCCACTGCTGTACCTACCTCTGTGTCGTCATCCATTAAGTATACTATCCATCTACATTCTATACCTGTGGTGCATTTTAGTTTTGCAGTTTGCTGACACAGTGTCCACCAGTATACTATATATAGCAGTACGGTAGGCCACTTCTGTACCTACCTCTGTGTCGTCAAGTATACTATCCATCCATACCTGTGGTGCATTTCAGTTGTGCGCAGTAAATATAGTAGTAGGCCATTGCTATTGATACTGGCATATAATTCCACACATTAAAAAATGGAGAACAAAAATGTGGAGGTTAAAATAGGAAAAGATCAATATCCACTTCCACCTCGTGCTGAAGCTGCTGCCACTAGTCATGGCCGAGACGATGAAATGCCATCAACGTCGTCTGCCAAGGCCGATGCCCAATGTCATAATAGAGAGCATGTAAAATCCAAAACACAAAAGTTCAGTAAAATGACCCAAAAATCAAAATTAAAAGCGTCTGAGGAGAAGCGTAAACTTGCCAATATGCCATTTACGACACGGAGTGGCAAGGAACGGCTGAGGCCCTGGCCTATGTTCATGGCTAGTGGTTCAGCTTCACATGAGGATGGAAGCACTCATCCTCCCGCTAGAAAAAAGAAAAGACTTAAGCTGGCAAAAGCACAGCAAAGAACTGTGCGTTCTTCTAAATCACAAATCCCCAAGGAGAGTCCAATTGTGTCGGTTGCGATGCCTGACCTTCCCAACACTGGACGGGAAAAGCTTGCGCCTTCCACCATTTGCACGCCCCCTGCAAGTGCTGGAAGGAGCACCCGCAGTCCAGTTCCTGATAGTCAGATTGAAGATGTCACTGTTGAAGTACACCAGGATGAGGAGGATATGGGTGTTGCTGGCGCTGGGGAGGAAATTGACAAGGAGGATTCTGATGGTGAGGTGGTTTGTTTAAGTCAGGCACCCGGGGAGACACCTGTTGTCCGTGGGAGGAATATGGCCATTGACATGCCTGGTCAAAATACAAAAAAAATCAGCTCTTCGGTGTGGAAGTATTTCAACACAAATGCAGACAACAGGTGTCAAGCCGTGTGTTGCCTTTGTCAAGCTGTAATAAGTAGGGGTAAGGACGTTAACCACCTCGGAACATCCTCCCTTATACGTCACCTGCAGCGCACTCATCATAAGTCAGTGACAAGTTCAAAAACTTTGGGTGACAGCGGAAGCAGTCCACTGACCAGTAAATCCCTTCCTCTTGTAACCAAGCTCACGCAAACCACCCCACCACCAACTCCCTCAGTGTCAATTTCCTCCTTACCCAGGAATGCCAATAGTCCTGCAGGCCATGTCACTGTCAAGTCTGACGAGTCCTCTCCTGCCTGGGATCAGGCCCGGCGCTACCCGCTCAGCGAAGGGATGCAGTGCAGGGAGGCGCTGGGACGGATAGGCGCTCCCCCTGCTCTGCATTCCTTCCCTGCTGCGCCGTCCTGTCCCCACTGCTGCTGCTGCTGCTGCCAGTGCTGTGTCTGTCACTGTATGACAGGCACTGGCAGCGGGCACCTGCAGCATGAAAAGCTTCCTCCCTCCCTTCCCCTCCCCTCACCTGTGACAGCGCCGAGTACGGAACACAAGGGGGCGGAGCTACACGGGCCGGAAGGGGGCGGAGCTACACGGACCAGGCTGCTGTACAGAGGGAGACTGGCTTAGGTAAGTGGAGGGTGAGAGAGAACTTGAAGTGTGTATGTGACGTGTGTGTATATGGTGGGTGTATATATGTGTGAATTGTGTGTGTGTGTGTGTGTGTGTGTGTGAGGTATGTCTGTGCGCGCGCTTTATGGACGCTACTACTGGGGGGGCATTACATGTAAGAACGCTACTACTACTGGGAGGGGCATTACATATAAGGACGCTATTACTACAGGGGTGCACTACGTATAAGGACGCTACTACTACTGGCGGGGCATTACGTATAAGGACGCTACTACTACTGTGGGGGGCATTACGTATAAGAACGCTACTACTATTGGGGGGCATTACGTATAAGAACGCTACTACTACTGGGAGGGGCATTACATATAAGGACGCTATTACTACAGGGGTGCACTACGTATAAGGACGCTACTACTACTGGGGGTGCACTACGTATAAGGACGCTACTACTACTGTGGGGGGCATTACGTATAATAACGCTACTACTACTGGGAGGGGCATTACATATAAGGACGCTATTACTACAGGGGTGCACTACGTATAAGGACGCTACTACTACTGGCGGGGCATTACGTATAAGGACGCTACTACTACTGTGGGGGGCATTACGTATAAGGACGCTACTACTACTGGCGGGGCATTACGTATAAGGACGCTACTACTACTGTGGGGGGCATTACGTATAAGAACGCTACTACTACTGGGAGGGGCATTACATATAAGGACGCTATTACTACAGGGGTGCACTACGTATAAGGACGCTACTACTACTGGCGGGGCATTACGTATAAGGACGCTACTACTACTGTGGGGGGCATTACGTATAAGGACGCTACTACTACTGGCGGGGCATTACGTATAAGGACGCTACTACTACTGTGGGGGGCATTACGTATAAGAACGCTACTACTACTGGGAGGGGCATTACATATAAGGACGCTATTACTACAGGGGTGCACTACGTATAAGGACGCTACTACTACTGGCGGGGCATTACGTATAAGGACGCTACTACTACTGTGGGGGGCATTACGTATAAGAACGCTACTACTATTGGGGGGCATTACGTATAAGGACGCTACTACTACTGTGGGGGGCATTACGTATAAGAACGCTACTACTACTGGGGGGCATTACGTATAAGGACGCTACTACTACTGTGGGGGGCATTACGTATAAGGACGCTACTTCTACTGGGGGTGCACTACGTATAAGGACGCTACTACTACTGTGGGGGGCATTACGTATAAGGACGCTACTACTACTGGGGGCATTACGTATAAGAACGCTACTACTACTGGGGGTGCACTACGTATAAGGACGCTACTACTACTGGGTGGCATTTTGTATAAGGATGCTACTATTACTGGGGTGCATTACATATAAGGACGCTACTACTACGGGTGGGGCATTACGTATAAGATTAATAAGATTGTACTACATTGTGGCGTAATTTTAAATGGGGGTACTACTGTGTGGCCATGCCCCTTACTTGTGAGACCACAACCCTTTTCCCGGCGCGCGCTAAAGGAATATTGGAGGGCGCAAATTTATAGTTTGCAGGGGGGCGCCGAACACCCTAGCACCGGCCCTGCCTGGGATTCCTCCGATGCATCCTTGAGTGTAACGCCTACTGCTGCTGGCGCTGCTGTTGTTGCTGCTGGGAGTCGATCGTCATCCAAGAGGGGAAGTCGGAAGACCACTTGTACTACTTCCAGTAAGCAATTGACTGTCCAACAGTCCTTTGCGAGGAAGATGAAATATCACAGCAGTCATCCTGCTGCAAAGCAGATAACTCAGGCCTTGGCAGCCTGGGCGGTGAGAAACGTGGTTCCAGTATCCATCGTTAATTCAGAGGCAACTATAGACTTGATTGAGGTACTGTGTCCCCAGTACCAAATACCATCTAGGTTCCATTTCTCTAGGCAGGCGATACCGAAAATGTACACAGACCTCAGAAAAAGACTCACCAGTGTCCTAAAAAATGCAGTTGTACTCAATGTCCACTTAACCACGGACATGTGGACAAGTGGAGCAGGGCAGACTCAGGACTATATGACTGTGACAGCCCGCTGGGTAGATGTATTGCCTCCCGCAGCAAGAACAGCAGCGGCGGCACCAGTAGCAGCATCTCGCAAACGCCAAGTCGTTCCTAGGCAGGCTACGCTTTGTATCACCGCTTTCCATAAGAGGCACACAGCTGACAACCTCTTACGGGAACTGAGGAAGATCATCGCAGAATGGCTTACCCCAATTGGACTTTCCTGGGGATTTGTGACATCGGACAATGCCAGCAATATTGTGCGTGCATTACATCTGGGCAAATTCCAGCACGTCCCATGTTTTGCACATACATTGAATTTGGTGGTGCAGAATTATTTAAAAAACGACAGGGGCGTGCAAGAGATGCTGTCGGTGGCCCGAAGAATTGCGGGCCACTTTCGGCATTCAGGCACCGCGTACAGAAGACTGGAGCACCACCAAACAATCCTGAACCTGCCCTGCCATCATCTGAAGCAAGAGGTGGTAACGAGGTGGAATTCAACCCTCTATATGCTTCAGAGGATGGAGGAGCAGCAAAAGGCCATTCAAGCCTATACATCTGCCCACGATATAGGCAAAGGAGGGGGAATGCACCTGACTCAAGCGCAGTGGAGAATGATTTCAACGTTGTGCAAGGTTCTGCAACCCTTTGAACTTGCCACACGTGAAGTCAGTTCAGACACTGCCAGCCTGAGTCAGGTCATTCCCCTCATCAGGCTTTTGTAGAAGAAGCTGGAGACATTGAAGGAGGAGCTAAAACAGAGCGATTCTGCTAGGCATGTGGGACTTGTGGATGGAGCCCTTAATTCGCTTAACCAGGATTCACGGGTGGTCAATCTGTTGAAATCAGAGCACTACATTTTGGCCACCGTGCTCGATCCTAGATTTAAAACCTACGTTGTATCTCTCTTTCCGGCAGACACAAGTCTGCAGAGGTTCAAAGACCTGCTGGTGAGAAAATTGTCAAGTCAAGCGGAACGTGACCCGTCAACATCTCCTCCTTCACATTCTCCCGCAACTGGGGGTGCGAGGAAAAGGCTAAGAATTCCTAGCCCACCCGCTGGCGGTGATGCAGGGCAGTCTGGAGCGAGTGCTGACATCTGGTCCGGACTGAAGGACCTGCCAATGATTACTGACATGTCGTCTACTGTCACTGCATATGATTCTCTCACCATGGAAAGAATGGTGGAGGATTATATGAGTGACCGCATCCAAGTAGGCACGTCAGACAGTCCGTACTTATACTGGCAGGAAAAAGAGGCAATTTGGAGGCCCTTGCACAAACTGGCTTTATTCTACCTAAGTTGCCCTCCCTCCAGTGTGTACTCCGAAAGAGTGTTTAGTGCAGCCGCTCACCTTGTCAGCAATCGGCGTACGAGGTTACTTCCAGAAAATGTGGAGAAGATGATGTTCATCAAAATGAATTATAATCAATTCCTCCGTGGAGACATTCACCAGCAGCAATTGCCTCCAGAAAGTACACGGGGACAGGGCCGGTGCTAGGGTGTTCGGCGCCCCCCTGCAAACTATAAATTTACGCCCTCCCATATTCCTTTGGCGCGCGCCGGGAAAAGGGGTGTGGTCTCACAAGTAAGGGGCATGGCCACACAATAGTACCCCCATTTAAAATTACGCCACAATGTAGCACAATCTTATTAATCTTATACGTAATGCCCCACCCGTAGTAGTAGCGTCCTTATACGTAGTGCACCCCAGTAGTAGTATCGTCCTTATACGTAATGCCCCCAGCCCCAGTAGTAGTAGCGTCCTTACACGTAATGGCCCACCCAGTAGTAGTATCGTCCTTATACGTAATGCCCCCACCCCCAGTAGTAGTATCGTCCTTATACGTAATGCCCCCCAGTAGTAGTAGCGTCCTTATACGTAGTGCACCCCAGTAGTAGTATCGTCCTTATACGTAATGCCCCCCCCCAGTAGTAGTATCGTCCTTATATGTAATGCCCCCCCCAATAGTAGTAGCGTTCTTACATGTAATGCCCCCACAGTAGTAGTAGCGTCCTTATACGTAATGCCCCCCCCAGTAGCAGTAACGTCCTTATACGTAATGACCCCCCCCAGTAGTAGTAGCGTTCTTACATGTAATGCCCCCCCCAGTAGTAGCGTTGTAATACGTAATGCCCCCCCAGTAGTAGCGTCCATAAAGCGCGCGCACAGACATACCTCACACACACACACACACACACACACACACACACACACACAATTCCCACATATATACACACACATACACACCCACCATATACACACACACTTCTCTCTCACCCTCCACTTACCTAAGCCAGTCTCCCTCTGTACATGAGCAGCCTGGTCCATGTAGCCCTGCCCCTTCTGACCCGTTTAGCCATGCCCCTTCCATCCCGTGTAGCTCCGCCCCCTTCTGTCCCGTACTCGGCACTGTCACACAGCACAGGTGAGGAGAGGGAGGAGGCTTTTCATGCTGCAGGTGCCCGCTGCCAGTGCCTGTCATACAGTGACAGACACAGCACTGGCAGCTGCGCCAGCAGCAGGGGGGACAGGACGGCGCAGCAGGGAAGGAATGCAGAGCAGGGGGAGCGCCTATCCGTCCCAGCGCCTCCCTGCACTGCATCCCTTTGCTGAGCGGGTAGCGCCGGGCCTGCACGGGGACCTGAGATGGTGGATTCCAGTGGGGACGAATTAATAATCTGTGAGGAGGGGGATGTACACAGTGAAAGGGGTGAGGAATCGGAGGATGATGATGAGGAGGACATCTTGCCTCTGTAGAGCCAGTTTGTGCAAGGAGAGATTGATTGCTTCTTTTTTGGTGGGGGCACAAACCAACCAGTCATTTCAGTCACAGTCGTGTGGCAGACCCTGTCGCTGAAATGATGGGTTCGTTAAAGTGTGCATGTCCTGTTTATACAACATAAGGGTGGGTGGGAGGGCCCAAGGACAATTCCATCTTGCACCTCTTTTTTCTTTCATTTTTCTTTGCATCATGTGCTGTTTGGGGACAATTTTTTTGAATTGCCATCCTGCCTGACACTGCAGTGCCACTCCTAGATGGGCCAGGTGTTTGTGTCGGCCACTTGTGTCGCTTAGCTTAGTCAAACAGCCACCTTGGTGCGCCTCTTTTTTTCTTTGCATCATGTGCTGTTTGGGGACATTTTTTTGGAAGTGCCATCCTGCCTGACACTGCAGTGCCACTCCTAGATGGGCCAGGTGTTTGTGTCGGCCACTTGTGTCGCTTAGCTTAGTCACACAGCGACCTTGGTGCGCCTCTTTTTTTCTTTGCATCATGTGCTGTTTGGGGACAATTTTTTGGAAGTGCCATCCTGTCTTGATTGACACTGCAGTGCCACTCCTAGATGGGCCAGGTGTTTGTGTCGGCCACTTGGGTCGCTTAGCTTAGCCACCCAGCGACCTCGGTGCAAATTGTAGGACTAAAAATAATATTGTGAGGTGTGAGGTGTTCAGAATAGACTGAAAATGAGTGGAAATTATGGTTATTGAGGTTAATAATACTATGGGATCAAAATGACCCCCAAATTCTATGATTTAAGCTGTTTTTTAGGGTTTTTTGAAAAAAACACCCGAATCCAAAACACACCCGAATCCGACAAAAAATTTTCGGTGAGGTTTTGCCAAAACGCGTCCGAATCCAAAACACGGCCACGGAACCGAATCCAAAACCAAAACACAAAACTCGAAAAATGTCCGGTGCACATCACTAATTAAATGTCAAAGCCTTGGCAGCTCCCCTCTGCCACATGCAGGTCCTATACTGGCCTTCTGGCCCACTCACAGTATCAGTTGCAGTCTTGTTTCCTACAGGGTAACACAGGCTCCGGCTTGGCTTAGATCGCTGCCACAGCTTCACAGATAAGAGTGTCAGAGTCTAGGAATCTCCCTGCAAGTATGAATGCTGGCCACCTAGCCTAGACTTTCACTGCATCCTCAGCTGGGCTCTGTCTCAACAGGCAGTCTCTCCTGACTACAGAAGTCTCCCAGAGTGACTTGCTGTGCAGCCCCACCTGGACTGTCTGACTGTCCTCCAGCCTCACCTCAGCTCTGCATAACGGGGGTCATTCCGAGTTGTTCGCTCGTTATATTTTTCTCGCAACGGAGCGATTAGTCGCTAATGCGCATGAGCAATGTCCGCAGTGCGACTGCGCCAAGTAAATTTGCTATGCAGTTAGGAATTTTACTCACGGCATTACAAGGTTTTTTCTTCGTTCTGGTGATCGTAATGTGATTGACAGGAAATGGGTGTTTCTGGGCGGAAACTGGCCGTTTTATGGGTGTGTGCGAAAAAACGCTACCGTTTCTGGGAAAAACGCGGGAGTGGCTGGAGAAACGGGGGAGTGTGGGCGAACGCTGGGTGTGTTTATGACGTCAAACCAGGAACGAAACTGACTGAACTGATCGCAGATGCCGAGTAAGTCTGGAGCTACTCAGAAACTGCTAAGAAGTGTCTATTCGCAATTTTGCTAATCTTTCGTTCGCAATTTTGATAAGCTAAGATTCACTCTCAGTAGGCGGCGGCTTAGCGTGTGCAAAGCTGCTAAAAGCAGCTTGCGAGCGAACAACTCGGAATGAGGGCCAAAGGACAGCCTCTAGGTGTGTTCCCATAGTCCTATTCTTCTCTGTGTGTGAGGAGCCCTCCGACCCCACATAGAATATACTGCTCACCAGCGCCACCTCTGGTGATACTACACGTCAGTGACGTGCGGTGGGGTGAGGCAGAGCCTTTCCTGTCATACTTACGTATACGCCAGAGTTTTGACTGTATAAAGTATATAAAAAATACAAAGAATATATTATAAATATCTTATTTGTATTATTCTAATCATTTTTATAATCAAAACTCTGGTGCAAGAAGTCTATGGCAGGTGAGGCAGTGCCTAGCTTTTACACCCATCTCTGATCAAAACTCACCAGAATTCAAGCAGTATATACTAGAGATGAGCGGGTTCGGTTTCTCTGAATCCGAACCCGCACGAACTTCATGTTTTTTTTCACGGGTCCGAGCGACTCGGATCTTCCCGCCTTGCTCGGTTAACCCGAGCGCGCCCCGAACGTCATCATGACGCTGTCGGATTCTCGCGAGACTCGGATTCTATATAAGGAGCCGCGCGTCGCCGCCATTTTCACACGTGCATTGAGATTGATAGGGAGAGGACGTGGCTGGCGTCCTCTCCATTTAGATTAGAAGAGAGAGAGAGAGAGATTGACCTGATTTACTGGAGCTTAGGAGTACTGTAGAACTGTAGAGAGTGCAGAGTTTACTAGTGACTGACCACAGTGACCACCAGACAGTGCAGTTTTATTTAATATATCCGTTCTCTGCCTGAAAAAAACGATACACAGTGACTCAGTCACATACCATATCTGTGTGCACTGCTCAGCCCAGTGTGCTGCATCATCTATGTATATATCTGACTGTGCTCAGCTCACACATCTTATAATTGTGGGGGAGACTGGGGAGCACTGCAGTGCCAGTTATAGGTTATAGCAGGAGCCAGGAGTACATATTATTATTAAAATTAAACAGTGCACACTTTTGCTGCAGGAGTGCCACTGCCAGTGTGACTGACCAGTGACCTGACCACACTGACCACCAGTATAGTTAGTAGTATAGTATACTATATTGTGATTGCCTGAAAAAGTTAAACACTCGTATCTGACTGTGCTCAGCTCACACATCTTATAATTGTGGGGGAGACTGGGGAGCACTGCAGTGCCAGTTATAGGTTATAGCAGGAGCCAGGAGTACATATTATTATTAAAATTAAACAGTGCACACTTTTGCTGCAGGAGTGCCACTGCCAGTGTGACTGACCAGTGACCACCTGACCACACTGACCACCAGTATAGTTAGTAGTATAGTATACTATATTGTGATTGCCTGAAAAAGTCAAACACTCGTCGTGTGACTTCACTTGTGTGGTGTTTTTTTTTTTATTCTATAAAAAACTCATTCTGCTGACAGACAGTGTCCAGCAGGTCCGTCATTATATAATATATACCTGTCCGGCTGCAGTAGTGATATATATATATTTTTTATATCATTATTTATCATCCAGTCGCAGCAGACACAGTACGGTAGTCCACGGCTGTAGCTACCTCTGTGTCGGCACTCGGCAGTCCGTCCATAATTGTATACCACCTACCCGTGGTTTTTTTTTCTTTCTTCTTTATACATACATACTACTACTACTACATCTCTTTATCAACCAGTCTATATTAGCAGCAGACACAGTACAGTACGGTAGTCCACGGCTGTAGCTACCTCTGTGTCGGCACTGGGCAGTCCGTCCATAATTGTATACCACCTACCCGTGGTTTTTTTTTCTTTCTTCTTTATACATACATACTACTACTACATCTCTTTATCAACCAGTCTATATTAGCAGCAGACACAGTACAGTACGGTAGTCCACGGCTGTAGCTACCTCTGTGTCGGCACTGGGCAGTCCGTCCATAATTGTATACCACCTACCCGTGGTTTTTTTTTCTTTCTTCTTTATACATACATACTACTACTACTACATCTCTTTATCAACCAGTCTATATTAGCAGCAGACACAGTACAGTACGGTAGTCCACGGCTGTAGCTACCTCTGTGTCGGCACTGGGCAGTCCGTCCATAATTGTATACCACCTACCCGTGGTTTTTTTTTCTTTCTTCTTTATACATACATACTACTACTACATCTCTTTATCAACCAGTCTATATTAGCAGCAGACACAGTACAGTACGGTAGTCCACGGCTGTAGCTACCTCTGTGCCGGCACTGGGCAGTCCGTCCATAATTGTATACCACCTACCCGTGGTTTTTTTTTCTTTCTTCTTTATACATACATACTACTACTACATCTCTTTATCAACCAGTCTATATTAGCAGCAGACACAGTACAGTACGGTAGTCCACGGCTGTAGCTACCTCTGTGTCGGCACTCGGCAGTCCGTCCATAATTGTATACCACCTACCCGTGGTTTTTTTTTCTTTCTTCTTTATACATACATACTACTACTACATCTCTTTATCAACCAGTCTATATTAGCAGCAGACACAGTACAGTACGGTAGTCCACGGCTGTAGCTACCTCTGTGTCGGCAATGGGCAGTCCGTCCATAATTGTATACCACCTACCCGTGATTTTTTTTTTCTTTCTTCTTTATACATACATACTACTACTACATCTCTTTATCAACCAGTCTATATTAGCAGCAGACACAGTACAGTACGGTAGTCCACGGCTGTAGCTACCTCTGTGTCGGCACTCGGCAGTCCATCCATAATTGTATACTAGTATCCATCCATCTCCATTGTTTACCTGAGGTGCCTTTTAGTTGTGCCTATTAAAATATGGAGAACAAAAATGTTGAGGTTCCAAAATTAGGGAAAGATCAAGATCCACTTCCACCTCGTGCTGAAGCTGCTGCCACTAGTCATGGCCGAGACGATGAAATGCCAGCAACGTCGTCTGCCAAGGCCGATGCCCAATGTCATAGTACAGAGCATGTCAAATCCAAAACACCAAATATCAGAAAAAAAAGGACTCCAAAACCTAAAATAAAATTGTCGGAGGAGAAGCGTAAACTTGCCAATATGCCATTTACCACACGGAGTGGCAAGGAACGGCTGAGGCCCTGGCCTATGTTCATGGCTAGTGGTTCAGCTTCACATGAGGATGGAGGCACTCAGCCTCTCGCTAGAAAAATGAAAAGACTCAAGCTGGCAAAAGCAGTAGCACCGCAAAGAACTGTGCGTTCTTCGAAATCCCAAATCCACAAGGAGAGTCCAATTGTGTCGGTTGCGATGCCTGACCTTCCCAACACTGGACGTGAAGAGCATGCACCTTCCACCATTTGCACGCCCCCTGCAAGTGCTGGAAGGAGCACCCGCAGTCCAGTTCCTGATAGTCAGATTGAAGATGTCAGTGTTGAAGTACACCAGGATATGGGTGTTGCTGGCGCTGGGGAGGAAATTGACCAGGAGGATTCTGATGGTGAGGTGGTTTGTTTAAGTCAGGCACCCGGGGAGACACCTGTTGTCCGTGGGAGGAATAGGGCCGTTGACATGCCTGGTGAAAATACCAAAAAAATCAGCTCTTCGGTGTGGAAGTATTTCACCAGAAATGCGGACAACAGGTGTCAAGCCGTGTGTTCCCTTTGTCAAGCTGTAATAAGTAGGGGTAAGGACGTTAACCACCTCGGAACATCCTCCCTTATACGTCACCTGCAGCGCATTCATAATAAGTCAGTGACAAGTTCAAAAACTTGGGCCGACAGCGGAAGCAGTCCACTGACCAGTAAATCCCTTCCTCTTGTAACCAAGCTCACGCAAACCACCCCACCAACTCCCTCAGTGTCAATTTCCTCCTTCCCCAGGAATGCCAATAGTCCTGCAGGCCATGTCACTGGCAATTCTGACGAGTCCTCTCCTGCCTGGGATTCCTCCGATGCATCCTTGCGTGTAACGCCTACTGCTGCTGGCGCTGCTGTTGTTGCTGCTGGGAGTCGATGGTCATCCCAGAGGGGAAGTCGTAAGCCCACTTGTACTACTTCCAGTAAGCAATTGACTGTCCAACAGTCCTTTGCGAGGAAGATGAAATATCACAGCAGTCATCCTGTTGCAAAGCGGATAACTGAGTCCTTGACAACTATGTTGGTGTTAGACGTGCGTCCGGTATCCGCCGTTAGTTCACAGGGAACTAGACAATTTATTGAGGCAGTGTGCCCCCGAACCCAAATACCATCTAGGTTCCACTTCTCTAGGTAGGCGATACCGAGAATGTACACGGACGTCAGAAAAAGACTCACCAGTGTCCTAAAAAATGCAGTTGTACCCAATGTCCACTTAACCACGGACATGTGGACAAGTGGAGCAGGGCAGGGTCAGGACTATATGACTGTGACAGCCCACTGGGTAGATGTATGGACTCCCGCCGCAAGAACAGCAGCGGCGGCACCAGTAGCAGCATCTCGCAAACGCCAACTCTTTCCTAGGCAGGCTACGCTTTGTATCACCGCTTTCCAGAATACGCACACAGCTGAAAACCTCTTACGGCAACTGAGGAAGATCATCGCAGAATGGCTTACCCCAATTGGACTCTCCTGTGGATTTGTGGCATCGGACAACGCCAGCAATATTGTGTGTGCATTAAATATGGGCAAATTCCAGCACGTCCCATGTTTTGCACATACCTTGAATTTGGTGGTGCAGAATTTTTTAAAAAATGACAGGGGCGTGCAAGAGATGCTGTCGGTGGCCAGAAGAATTGCGGGACACTTTCGGCGTACAGGCACCACGTACAGAAGACTGGAGCACCACCAAAAACTACTGAACCTGCCCTGCCATCATCTGAAGCAAGAAGTGGTAACGAGGTGGAATTCAACCCTCTATATGCTTCAGAGGTTGGAGGAGCAGCAAAAGGCCATTCAAGCCTATACAATTGAGCACGATATAGGAGGTGGAATGCACCTGTCTCAAGTGCAGTGGAGAATGATTTCAACGTTGTGCAAGGTTCTGATGCCCTTTGAACTTGCCACACGTGAAGTCAGTTCAGACACTGCCAGCCTGAGTCAGGTCATTCCCCTCATCAGGCATTTGCAGAAGAAGCTGGAGGCATTGAAGAAGGAGCTAAAAGGGAGCGATTCCGCTAGGCATGTGGGACTTGTGGATGCAGCCCTTAATTCGCTTAACAAGGATTCACGGGTGGTCAATCTGTTGAAATCAGAGCACTACATTTTGGCCACCGTGCTCGATCCTAGATTTAAAACCTACCTTGGATCTCTCTTTCCGGCAGACACAAGTCTGCTGGGGTGCAAAGACCTGCTGGTGACAAAATTGTCAAGTCAAGCGGAACGCGACCTGTCAACATCTCCTCCTTCACATTCTCCCGCAACTGGGGGTGCGAGGAAAAGGCTCAGAATTCCGAGCCCACCCGCTGGCGGTGATGCAGGGCAGTCTGGAGCGACTGCTGATGCTGACATCTGGTCCGGACTGAAGGACCTGACAACGATTACGGACATGTCGTCTACTGTCACTGCATATGATTCTCTCAACATTGAAAGAATGGTGGAGGATTATATGAGTGACCGCATCCAAGTAGGCACTGTCACGATCCGGGTATCTGGACGCCATTTCTTACCCATCAGATGCCTCCTAAGGCTGGCTCAGCGCTCCAGGACCGGATCCCATCTGTTATCCTAATGTTCACATTCCTGCATCCTCTCCTGTCTCTCTGAGACGCTGTCACAGTAACGCCTTATTACTAGAGATGAGCGCCTGAAATTTTTCGGGTTTTGTGTTTTGGTTTTGGGTTCGGTTCCGCGGCCGTGTTTTGGGTTCGAACGCGTTTTGGCAAAACCTCACCGAATTATTTTTGTCGGATTCGGGTGTGTTTTGGATTCGGGTGTTTTTTTCCAAAAACACTAAAAAACAGCTTAAATCATAGAATTTGGGGGTCATTTTGATCCCAAAGTATTATTAACCTCAAAAACCATAATTTACACTCATTTTCAGTCTATTCTGAATACCTCACACCTCACAATATTATTTTTAGTCCTAAAATTTGCACCGAGGTCGCTGTGTGAGTAAGATAAGCGACCCTAGTGGCCGACACAAACACCGGGCCCATCTAGGAGTGGCACTGCAGTGTCACGCAGGATGTCCCTTCCAAAAAACCCTCCCCAAACAGCACATGACGCAAAGAAAAAAAGAGGCGCAATGAGGTAGCTGTGTGAGTAAGATTAGCGACCCTAGTGGCCGACACAAACACCGGGCCCATCTAGGAGTGGCACTGCAGTGTCACGCAGGATGGCCCTTCCAAAAAACCCTCCCCAAACAGCACATGACGCAAAGAAAAAAAGAGGCGCAATGAGGTAGCTGACTGTGTGAGTAAGATTAGCGACCCTAGTGGCCGACACAAACACCGGGCCCATCTAGGAGTGGCACTGCAGTGTCACGCAGGATGTCCCTTCCAAAAAACCCTCCCCAAACAGCACATGACGCAAAGAAAAAAAGAGGCGCAATGAGGTAGCTGTGTGAGTAAGATTAGCGACCCTAGTGGCCGACACAAACACCGGGCCCATCTAGGAGTGGCACTGCAGTGTCACGCAGGATGTCCCTTCCAAAAAACCCTCCCCAATCAGCACATGATGCAAAGAAAAAGAAAAGAAAAAAGAGGTGCAAGATGGAATTATCCTTGGGCCCTCCCACCCACCCTTATGTTGTATAAACAAAACAGGACATGCACACTTTAACCAACCCATCATTTCAGTGACAGGGTCTGCCACACGACTGTGACTGATATGACGGGTTGGTTTGGACCCCCCCCAAAAAAGAAGCAATTAATCTCTCCTTGCACAAACTGGCTCTACAGAGGCAAGATGTCCACCTCATCTTCACCCTCCGATATATCACCGTGTACATCCCCCTCCTCACAGATTATCAATTCGTCCCCACTGGAATCCACCATCTCAGCTCCCTGTGTACTTTGTGGAGGCAATTGCTGCTGGTCAATGTCTCCGCGGAGGAATTGATTATAATTCATTTTAATGAACATCATCTTCTCCACATTTTCTGGATGTAACCTCGTACGCCGATTGCTGACAAGGTGAGCGGCGGCACTAAACACTCTTTCGGAGTACACACTTGTGGGAGGGCAACTTAGGTAGAATAAAGCCAGTTTGTGCAAGGGCCTCCAAATTGCCTCTTTTTCCTGCCAGTATAAGTACGGACTGTGTGACGTGCCTACTTGGATGCGGTCACTCATATAATCCTCCACCATTCTATCAATGTTGAGAGAATCATATGCAGTGACAGTAGACGACATGTCCGTAATCGTTGGCAGGTCCTTCAGTCCGGACCAGATGTCAGCATCAGCAGTCGCTCCAGACTGCCCTGCATCACCGCCAGCGGGTGGGCTCGGAATTCTGAGCCTTTTCCTCGCACCCCCAGTTGCGGGAGAATGTGAAGGAGGAGATGTTGACAGGTCGCGTTCCGCTTGACTTGACAATTTTGTCACCAGCAGGTCTTTCAACCCCAGCAGACCTGTGTCTGCCGGAAAGAGAGATCCAAGGTAGGCTTTAAATCTAGGATCGAGCACGGTGGCCAAAATGTAGTGCTCTGATTTCAACAGATTGACCACCCGTGAATCCTTGTTAAGCGAATTAAGGGCTGCATCCACAAGTCCCACATGCCTAGCGGAATCGCTCCGTGTTAGCTCCTTCTTCAATGCCTCCAGCTTCTTCTGCAAAAGCCTGATGAGGGGAATGACCTGACTCAGGCTGGCAGTGTCTGAACTGACTTCACGTGTGGCAAGTTCAAAGGGCATCAGAACCTTGCACAACGTTGAAATCATTCTCCACTGCACTTGAGACAGGTGCATTCCATCTCCTATATCGTGCTCAATTGTATAGGCTTGAATGGCCTTTTGCTGCTCCTCCAACCTCTGAAGCATATAGAGGGTTGAATTCCACCTCGTTACCACTTCTTGCTTCAGATGATGGCAGGGCAGGTTCAGTAGTTTTTGGTGGTGCTCCAGTCTTCTGTACGTGGTGCCTGTACGCCGAAAGTGTCCCGCAATTTTTCTGGCCACCGACAGCATCTCTTGCACGCCCCTGTCGTTTTTTTAAAAATTCTGCACCACCAAATTCAAGGTATGTGCAAAACATGGGACGTGCTGGAATTTGACCATATTTAATGCACACACAATATTGCTGGCGTTGTCCGATGCCACAAATCCACAGGAGAGTCCAATTGGGGTAAGCCATTCCGCGATGATCTTCCTCAGTTGCCGTAAGAGGTTTTCAGCTGTGTGCGTATTCTGGAAAGCGGTGATACAAAGCGTAGCCTGCCTAGGAAAGAGTTGGCGTTTGCGAGATGCTGCTACTGGTGCCGCCGCTGCTGTTCTTGCGGCGGGAGTCCATACATCTACCCAGTGGGCTGTCACAGTCATATAGTCCTGACCCTGCCCTGCTCCACTTGTCCACATGTCCGTGGTTAAGTGGACATTGGGTACAACTGCATTTTTTAGGACACTGGTGAGTCTTTTTCTGACGTCCGTGTACATTCTCGGTATCGCCTGCCTAGAGAAGTGGAACCTAGATGGTATTTGGTAACGGGGGCACACTGCCTCAATAAATTGTCTAGTTCCCTGTGAACTAACGGCGGATACCGGACGCACGTCTAACGCCAACATAGTTGTCAAGGACTCAGTTATCCGCTTTGCAGTAGGATGACTGCTGTGATATTTCATCTTCCTCGCAAAGGACTGTTGAACAGTCAATTGCTTACTGGAAGTAGTACAAGTGGGCTTACGACTTCCCCTCTGGGATGACCATCGACTCCCAGCGGCAACAACAGCAGCGCCAGCAGCAGTAGGCGTTACACGCAAGGATGCATCGGAGGAATCCCAGGCAGGAGAGGACTCGTCAGACTTGCCAGTGACATGGCCTGCAGGACTATTGGCATTCCTGGGGAAGGAGGAAATTGACACTGAGGGAGTTGGTGGGGTGGTTTGCGTGAGCTTGGTTACAAGAGGAAGGGATTTACTGGTCAGTGGACTGCTTCCGCTGTAGCCCAAAGTTTTTGAACTTGTCACTGACTTATTATGAATGCGCTGCAGGTGACGTATAAGGGAGGATGTTCCGAGGTGGTTAACGTCCTTACCCCTACTTATTACAGCTTGACAAAGGGAACACACGGCTTGACACCTGTTGTCCGCATTTCTGGTGAAATACCTCCACACCGAAGAGCTGATTTTTTTGGTATTTTCACCTGGCATGTCAACGGCCATATTCCTCCCACGGACAACAGGTGTCTCCCCGGGTGCCTGACTTAAACAAACCACCTCACCATCAGAATCCTTCTGGTCAATTTCCTCCCCAGCGCCAGCAACACCCATATCCTCCTCATCCTGGTGTACTTCAACACTGACATCTTCAATCTGACTATCAGGAACTGGACTGCGGGTGCTCCTTCCAGCACTTGCAGGGGGCATGCAAATAGTGGAAGGCGCATGCTCTTCACGTCCAGTGTTGGGAAGGTCAGGCATCGCAACCGACACAATTGGACTCTCCTTGTGGATTTGGGATTTCAAAGAACGCACAGTTCTTTGCGGTGCTTTTGCCAGCTTGAGTCTTTTCAGTTTTCTAGCGAGAGGCTGAGTGCTTCCATCCTCATGTGAAGCTGAACCACTAGCCATGAACATAGGCCAGGGCCTCAGCCGTTCCTTGCCACTCCGTGTGGTAAATGGCATATTGGCAAGTTTACGCTTCTCCTCCGACAATTTTATTTTAGGTTTTGGAGTCCTTTTTTTTCTGATATTTGGTGTTTTGGATTTGACATGCTCTGTACTATGACATTGGGCATCGGCCTTGGCAGACGACGTTGCTGGCATTTCATCGTCTCGGCCATGACTAGTGGCAGCAGCTTCAGCACGAGGTGGAAGTGGATCTTGATCTTTCCCTAATTTTGGAACCTCAACTTTTTTGTTCTCCATATTTTATAGGCAGAACTAAAAGGCACCTCAGGTAAACAATGGAGATGGATGGATTGGATACTAGTATACAATTATGGACGGACTGCCACGGTTAGGTGGTATAAAAAAACCACGGTTAGGTGGTATATATTGTAATACAATTATGGATGGACGGACTGCCTGCCGAGTGCCGACACAGAGGTAGCCACAGCCGTGAACTACCGCACTGTACACTGGTTGATAAAGAGATAGTAGTATACTCGTAACAACTAGTATGACTGACTATGACGGTATAAAGAATGAAAAAAAAACCACGGTTAGGTGGTATATATTATAATACAATTATGGATGGACGGACTGCCTGCCGACTGCCGACACAGAGGTAGCCACAGCCGTGAACTACCGCACTGTACACTGGTTGATAAAGAGATAGTAGTATACTCGTAACAACTAGTATGACACTATGACGGTATAAAGAATGAAAAAAAAACCACGGTTAGGTGGTATATATTATAATAATACAATTATGGATGGACGGACTGCCTGCCGAGTTCCGACACAGAGGTAGCCACAGCCGTGAACTACCGCACTGTACACTGGTTGATAAAGAGATAGTAGTATACTCGTAACAACTAGTATGACTGACTATGACGGTATAAAGAATGAAAAAAAAACCACGGTTAGGTGGTATATATTGTAATACAATTATGGATGGACGGACTGCCTGCCGAGTTCCGACACAGAGGTAGCCACAGCCGTGAACTACCGCACTGTACACTGGTTGATAAAGAGATAGTAGTATACTCGTAACAACTAGTATGACTGACTATGACGGTATAAAGAATGAAAAAAAAACCACGGTTAGGTGGTATATATTATAATACAATTATGGATGGACGGACTGCCTGCCGACTGCCGACACAGAGGTAGCCACAGCCGTGAACTACCGCACTGTACACTGGTTGATAAAGAGATAGTAGTATACTCGTAACAACTAGTATGACACTATGACGGTATAAAGAATGAAAAAAAAACCACGGTTAGGTGGTATATATTATAATAATACAATTATGGATGGACGGACTGCCTGCCGAGTTCCGACACAGAGGTAGCCACAGCCGTGAACTACCGCACTGTACACTGGTTGATAAAGAGATAGTAGTATACTCGTAACAACTAGTATGACTGACTATGACGGTATAAAGAATGAAAAAAAAACCACGGTTAGGTGGTATATATTGTAATACAATTATGGATGGACGGACTGCCTGCCGAGTTCCGACACAGAGGTAGCCACAGCCGTGAACTACCGCACTGTACACTGGTTGATAAAGAGATAGTAGTATACTCGTAACAACTAGTATGACTGACTATGACGGTATAAAGAATGAAAAAAAAACCACGGTTAGGTGGTATATATTATAATACAATTATGGATGGACGGACTGCCTGCCGACTGCCGACACAGAGGTAGCCACAGCCGTGAACTACCGCACTGTACACTGGTTGATAAAGAGATAGTAGTATACTCGTAACAACTAGTATGACACTATGACGGTATAAAGAATGAAAAAAAAACCACGGTTAGGTGGTATATATTATAATACAATTATGGATGGACGGACTGCCTGCCGACTGCCGACACAGAGGTAGCCACAGCCGTGAACTACCGCACTGTACACTGGTTGATAAAGAGATAGTAGTATACTCGTAACAACTAGTATGACACTATGACGGTATAAAGAATGAAAAAAAAACCACGGTTAGGTGGTATATATTATAATACAATTATGGATGGACGGACTGCCTGCCGAGTGCCGACACAGAGGTAGCCACAGCCGTGAACTACCGCACTGTACACTGGTTGATAAAGAGATAGTAGTATACTCGTAACAACTAGTATGACTGACTATGACGGTATAAAGAATGAAAAAAAAACCACGGTTAGGTGGTATATATTATAATACAATTATGGATGGACGGACTGCCTGCCGACTGCCGACACAGAGGTAGCCACAGCCGTGAACTACCGCACTGTACACTGGTTGATAAAGAGATAGTAGTATACTCGTAACAACTAGTATGACACTATGACGGTATAAAGAATGAAAAAAAAACCACGGTTAGGTGGTATATATTATAATACAATTATGGATGGACGGACTGCCTGCCGACTGCCGACACAGAGGTAGCCACAGCCGTGAACTACCGCACTGTACACTGGTTGATAAAGAGATAGTAGTATACTCGTAACAACTAGTATGACACTATGACGGTATAAAGAATGAAAAAAAAACCACGGTTAGGTGGTATATATTATAATAATACAATTATGGATGGACGGACTGCCTGCCGACTGCCGACACAGAGGTAGCCACAGCCGTGAACTACCGCACTGTACACTGGTTGATAAAGAGATAGTAGTATACTCGTAACAACTAGTATGACTATGACGACGGTATAAAGAAAGAAAAAAAAATACCACGGTTAGGTGGTATATAATTATACAATTATGGATGGACGGACTGCCTGCCGAGTGCCGACTGCCGACACAGAGGTAGCCACAGCCGTGAACTACCGCACTGTACTGTGTCTGCTGCTAATATAGACTGGTTGATAAAGAGATAGTATACAACAATATACTACTATACTGGTGGTCAGGCACTGGTCACCACTAGTCACACTGGCAGTGGCACTCCTGCAGCAAAAGTGTGCACTGTTTAATTTTAAATTAATATAATATTATGTACTCCTGGCTCCTGCTATAACAACCTGCAGTGCTCCCCAGTCTCCCCCACAATTATTATAAGCTTTTATACATTGATGTGCAGCACACTGGGCTGAGCTGAGTGCACACAGACTGAGTCACACTGTGTGACTGCTGTGTATCGTTTTTTTCAGGCAGAGAACGGATATAGCAGAGAACGGATATATTAAATAAAAGTTAACTTAACAACAACTGCACTGGTCACTGTGGTAAACTCTGTCTGCACAATCTCTCTCTCTCTCTCTCTCTTCTAATCTATTCTAATGGAGAGGACGCCAGCCACGTCCTCTCCCTATCAATCTCAATGCACGTGTGAAAATGGCGGCGACGCGCGGCTCCTTATATAGAATCCGAGTCTCGCGAGAATCCGACAGCGTCATGATGACGTTCGGGCGCGCTCGGGTTAACCGAGCAAGGCGGGAAGATCCGAGTCGCTCGGACCCGTGAAAAAAAAAAGTGAAGTTCGTGCGGGTTCGGATTCAAAGAAACCGAACCCGCTCATCTCTACTTATTACATCTGGCATGGCGTCTCCCGCGGCCTCCGCCGCCGTCCCTGAGCTTCTGCATGCAGAGTGTCAGAGTGGCGATTACGTCAGCCGCGGCCTCCGCTGTGTCCGCGTGGTTGGATGTGCACTTGTCAGCCTGGCGTCTCCTGTCTCCAGTGGCCGGCGCCGCCATTACTGTTTTCATTACCACATGGATTACAAACCAAACTTCCCTCCAAGTGTCTGCATGGGCGCAGCCATCTTGGATTCTGTCAGCTGATCATTTCCTCCAATCTGTTGTCAGTATTGTTAATCTGCATAATTGCCTAGCCAATCCCTTCCTTGCTGCAGGTATAAATACACTGTGCCTGAGCAAGGAAGGCGTCAGTGCTTTGGTTGTCAAACCTAGTTCCTGTTTGTCTCTCTCCTGTGATTGTCTTCCAGGTTCCAGCTCCTGTCTCAAGACTTCCACCATAGAGACCCGCACCAGCATTCCACCTGCGGTGTAGCCTGACTCTCCAATCCATTGTGGATTCATCTGTTTCCAGCTACAACATAACCTGCTTCCAGCTCAGCTTCCAGCAGAGTACAGCTTCCCTTAAAGGGCCGGTGTCCTTTCTACACTTTACCACTCTCCACCGGTATTATTATTTCTCCGCTCTCAAGTTCTACATTTCAGTTCATATTTCATCGCTCCCAAGTTCATTTATTATTTAACTGGTTCCAGCCAGTATCCACTCCGTGCTAACAACAGTCTGGTTCCAGCCAGTATCCACAGCAGCTGTTTTATCTTCAGCAACCCAGCTTTTCCTGGAACACCAGCTGGCACAATCCTGGGTTATCTCCATTGCTACAGTCGGGCCTGGTAAGGACTTTCCATCTAGAAGATCATAAGAACTATCTCACACTACCAGTGCCCTGTGGCTCCTGCCATCCTGTAGTACCCAGGAACTGTATTTATTCTTTGCTGACTTTTACGTTTTCTTTTACTGCTGCTGTGTTGCGGAGTTGTCATAATAAACATCATTGACTTTTATCCAAGTTGTCGTGGTCACGCCTTCGGGCAGTTATTATTCATGTTACTTACATGTCCAGGGGTCTGATACAACCTCCCAGGTTCCGGTACATCTCAGCCCCTACAACTGAGGCTGCCTCCCGTCAGCTCAGGCCCTCAGTTGTGACAGTAAGCACTGACCTAATGAATCCAGCCGGAGACCAGGATCAAGCGGCCAGGCCGATGCAAGAACTGGCAGCCCGACTAGAACATCAGGAGGCTGCACAGGGCCACATCATCCGCTGTCTCCAAGATCTCTCTACTCGGCTGGATGGGATTCAGACAACTCTCCGTGGATCAGGCGCGTCTGGTGCGTCAACCACAGTGACTCCAGCTATAACCCCACCCACCTTACCCATTTCTGCTCCACGTCTTCATCTTCCAACGCCAGCAAAATTTGACGGATCTCCAAGATTCTGCAGGGGATTTCTCAACCAGTGTGAGATTCAGTTTGAGCTACAACCTGGCAATTTTCCCAGTGACCGTACAAAAATTGCCTACATTATTTCTCTTCTCAGTGGCTCAGCCCTTGATTGGGCATCACCGTTATGGGAGAGGTCCGACACCCTGCTATCTTCCTACACTGCCTTCGTGTCAACATTCAGGCGCATCTTCGACGAGCCAGGCCGGGTAACCTCAGCTTCATCCGAGATTCTCCGTTTACGCCAGGGGTCACGTACTGTAGGACAATATCTGATACAGTTCCAGATCCTGGCATCCGAACTGGCATGGAACGACGAGGCCCTGTATGCTGCATTCTGGCATGGCTTATCTGAGCGTATTAAAGATGAGTTAGCTACCAGAGACTTACCTTCTAAGTTAGATGAGCTAATCTCACTCTGCACGAAAGTTGATTTACGTTTCAGAGAGAGAGCAACTGAGCGTGGAAGATCATCTGCTCCAAAATCTTCTGCTCCTCCTCCTCGTCAACTGTCACCATCTAAAGATGAGCCCATGCAACTTGGCCGTTCCCGTTTAACTCCTGCTGAGCGCCGAAGACGTCTCTCCGAGTTTCTCTGTCTCTATTGTGCAGCTCCATCTCACACCATTAATGCCTGTCCCAAACGTCCGGGAAACTCCAAATCCTAGCTCGCCAAGGAGAGGGCCGGCTAGGAGTAATGATCTCCTCTCCATCTCCTCAAGATTGTAATCTCCCAGTCTCGCTTCAAGTTGCTCAACGTTATCGGAACGTCGTTGCCCTCCTTGATTCCGGAGCAGCTGGGAACTTTATTACCGAAGCCTATGTTAAACGGTGGTCCCTACCCACCGAGAGACTTCCTTCGTCCATTTCTTTAACTGCCGTGGATGGCAGCAAAATTTTTGATGCAGTCATTTCTTTAAGGACTCTACCAGTTCGTCTGAGAGTGGGAGTTCTTCATTCCGAACTTATTTCTTTTTTAGTGATTCCAAGAGCCACACATCCTGTGGTCCTGGGCCTTCCATGGCTCCGTCTTCACAATCCTACAATTGATTGGACGACTACGCAAATCCTGGCATGGGGTTCCTCCTGTGCTGAGACATGTTTGTTTAAAGTATTGCCTGTCTGTTCTTCCTCCCCCAGGTCGTCTGATGTTCCACCTCCTCCATATCAAGATTTCACGGATGTGTTCAGTAAAGCTTCTGCTGATATCCTTCCTCTTCATAGAGAATGGGACTGTCCGATTGATCTCGTTCCAGGGAAGGTTCCACCTCGAGGCCGAACTTATCCGTTGTCTCTGCCTGAGACGCATTCTATGGAGGAATATATTAAAGAGAACCTAGCAAAGGGGTTCATTCGACCTTCTTCTTCTCCAGCCGGCGCAGGCTTCTTTTTTGTAAAAAAGAAAGATGGTGGTCTGCGGCCGTGCATCGACTACAGAGGTTTGAACGACATTACCATCAAGAACCGTTATCCTTTACCCCTGATTACTGAGCTCTTTGACAGAGTTAGCGGAGCTACCATCTTTACAAAGCTGGACTTGAGAGGTGCATACAATCTCATCCGGATCCGTGAGGGTGACGAGTGGAAGACCGCATTTAACACCCGTGACGGACATTATGAGTACCTCGTCATGCCCTTCGGATTGAGCAATGCTCCAGCTGTCTTCCAGCATTTTGTCAATGAGATCTTCAGAGACATTCTATACCGTCATGTCATGGTCTATCTAGACGATATCCTCATTTTTGCCAACGATTTAGAGGAACATCGTTTTTGGGTTAAAGAGGTTCTGTCCCGTCTCCGTGTCAATCATCTCTATTGCAAATTAGAAAAATGCGTCTTTGAAGTCAAGTCCATTCCGTTTCTAGGGTACATTGTGTCCGGTTCCGGACTAGAGATGGATCCTGAGAAACTACAAGCAATCCAAAATTGGCCGGTACCCTTAACCCTCAAAGGGGTCCAGAGGTTCTAAGGGTTCGCCAACTATTACCGAAAGTTTATACGAGACTTTTCCACCATTGTGGCGCCTATTACTGCTTTCACTAAGAAGGGTGCTAACCCGTCCAAGTGGTCTGAAGAAGCCATGCAAGCATTTCATCTTTTAAAACAAAGGTTCACCTCTGCGCCTGTTCTGAAACAGCCTGACATCGACTCTCCTTTCATCTTAGAGGTGGATGCCTCCTCCGTTGGAGTAGGAGCGGTGTTATCTCAGAGGGCTAAAGATGGCCATTTACACCCTTGCAGTTTCTTCTCCCGGAAGTTCTCCCCAGCTGAGCGCAACTATGCCATTGGCGACCAGGAGTTGCTAGCCATCAAGCTCGCTCTAGAAGAGTGGAGGTATCTGTTGGAGGGAGCTTCTCATTCAATCACCATACTTACAGACCACAAGAACCTTTTATACCTGAAGGGCGCACAATGTCTCAACCCTCGTCAGGCCAGATGGGCACTTTTCTTTTCCAGGTTCGACTTTAAACTCCAGTTCTGTCCGGGCTCTCAGAATCGCAAGGCCGATGCCCTTTCCCGCTCATGGGAGCAAGAAAATGAGTCAGAGTCTTCAGACAAGCATCCTATTATAAATCCGTTGGCATTCTCCACGGTAGGGATGGACTCTACGCCCCCATCAGGGAAAAGTTTTGTGAAGCCGATGCTAAGGAAGAAGCTCATGCATTGGGCCCATGCTTCCCGTTTTGCCGGACATACAGGTATCCAAAAAACCCTGGAGTTTATCTCTAGGTCCTATTGGAGGCCAACTCTGAAAAAGGACGTCTTGGAGTTTATTGCATCTTGCCCAAAGTGTGCCCAACATAAAGTATCCCGCCAGTCGCCTGCGGGGCAACTGGTTCCACTATCCGTTCCCCGTCGACCATGGACCCACTTGTCGATGGATTTCATTACAGACTTACCCATGTGCAACAAGTTCAATACCATCTGGGTGGTAGTTGACCGGTTCACCAAGATGGCACACTTCATTCCTCTCACCGGTCTTCCGTCAGCTTCCAAGTTGGCTCAAGTATTCATACAAGAGATCTTCCGACTCCACGGTCTTCCTGAAGAAATTATCTCAGATCGAGGAGTTCAATTCACAGCCAAATTCTGGCGACGTTTATGTCAAGTCCTCCAAGTCAAGCTAAAGTTTTCCACGGCTTACCATCCTCAGACCAATGGTCAAACCGAGAGGGTGAATCAGGACTTGGAGGCCTTCCTCCGCATCTATGTGTCCTCCTCTCAAGATGACTGGGTTCAATTACTTCCCTGGGCCGAGTTCTGTCATAACAACCAGTATCATTCTTCATCTGCTTCAACACCATTCTTCACTAACTTTGGATTCCACCCTAAAGTCCCTGAGTTCCAACCGCTTCCAGCAACTTCTGTTCCCGCAGTGGATATCACCTTGCATCAGTTTGCCAATATCTGGAAGAGCGTACGATCAGCTCTGCTCAAGGCATCGTTCAGGTACAAGAAGTTTGCGGATAAGAAGCGTCGAGCAGTTCCTGCTCTCAAGGTGGGTGATCGGGTATGGTTATCCACGAAGAATTTGAGGTTAAGAGTTCCCAGTATGAAGTTTGCACCTCGCTATATCGGTCCTTTCAAGATTGAACAAGTCATCAATCCTGTTGCTTACAGACTCCAGTTGCCTCCCTTCTTAAAAATACCCAGGACATTCCATGTTTCCCTGTTGAAACCGCTGATCTTGAATCGGTTTCATTCCTCACTTCCTCCAACTCCGAAAGTCCAAACTCAACGAGGCGTTGAGTATGAAGTGGCCAAGATCCTGGACTCACGTCACCGTTACGGTCAACTACAGTATCTTATTGACTGGAAGGGTTACGGCCCTGAGGAACGTTCATGGACCAATGCTTCTGATGTCCATGCTCCTGCCTTGGTCCGGAGATTCCATTCCAAGTTTCCTCAAAAGCCAAAGAAGTGTCCTGGGGCCACTCCTAAAGGGGGGGGGTGCTGTCACGATCCGGGTATCTGGACGCCATTTCTTACCCATCAGATGCCTCCTAAGGCTGGCTCAGCGCTCCAGGACCGGATCCCATCTGTTATCCTAATGTTCACATTCCTGCATCCTCTCCTGTCTCTCTGAGACGCTGTCACAGTAACGCCTTATTACATCTGGCATGGCGTCTCCCGCGGCCTCCGCCGCCGTCCCTGAGCTTCTGCATGCAGAGTGTCAGAGTGGCGATTACGTCAGCCGCGGCCTCCGCTGTGTCCGCGTGGTTGGATGTGCACTTGTCAGCCTGGCGTCTCCTGTCTCCAGTGGCCGGCGCCGCCATTACTGTTTTCATTACCACATGGATTACAAACCAAACTTCCCTCCAAGTGTCTGCATGGGCGCAGCCATCTTGGATTCTGTCAGCTGATCATTTCCTCCAATCTGTTGTCAGTATTGTTAATCTGCATAATTGCCTAGCCAATCCCTTCCTTGCTGCAGGTATAAATACACTGTGCCTGAGCAAGGAAGGCGTCAGTGCTTTGGTTGTCAGACCTAGTTCCTGTTTGTCTCTCTCCTGTGATTGTCTTCCAGGTTCCAGCTCCTGTCTCAAGACTTCCACCATAGAGACCCGCACCAGCATTCCACCTGCGGTGTAGCCTGACTCTCCAATCCATTGTGGATTCATCTGTTTCCAGCTACAACATAACCTGCTTCCAGCTCAGCTTCCAACAGAGTACAGCTTCCCTTAAAGGGCCGGTGTCCTTTCTACACTTTACCACTCTCCACCGGTATTATTATTTCTCCGCTCTCAAGTTCTACATTTCAGTTCATATTTCATCGCTCCCAAGTTCATTTATTATTTAACTGGTTCCAGCCAGTATCCACTCCGTGCTAACAACAGTCTGGTTCCAGCCAGTATCCACAGCAGCTGTTTTATCTTCAGCAACCCAGCTTTTCCTGGAACACCAGCTGGCACAATCCTGGGTTATCTCCATTGCTACAGTCGGGCCTGGTAAGGACTTTCCATCTAGAAGATCATAAGAACTATCTCACACTACCAGTGCCCTGTGGCTCCTGCCATCCTGTAGTACCCAGGAACTGTATTTATTCTTTGCTGACTTTTACGTTTTCTTTTACTGCTGCTGTGTTGCGGAGTTGTCATAATAAACATCATTGACTTTTATCCAAGTTGTCGTGGTCACGCCTTCGGGCAGTTATTATTCATGTTACTTACATGTCCAGGGGTCTGATACAACCTCCCAGGTTCCGGTACATCTCAGCCCCTACAACTGAGGCTGCCTCCCGTCAGCTCAGGCCCTCAGTTGTGACAGGCACGTCACACAGTCCGTACTTATACTGGCAGGAAAAAGAGGCAATTTGGAGGCCCTTGCACAAACTGGCTTTATTCTACCTAAGTTGCCCTCCCACAAGTGTGTACTCCGAAAGAGTGTTTAGTGCCGCCGCTCACCTTGTCAGCAATCGGCGTACGAGGTTACATCCAGAAAATGTGGAGAAGATGATGTTCATTAAAATGAATTATAATCAATTCCTCCGCGGAGACATTGACCAGCAGCAATTGCCTCCACAAAGTACACAGGGAGCTGAGATGGTGGATTCCAGTGGGGACGAATTGATAATCTGTGAGGAGGGGGATGTACACGGTGATATATCGGAGGATGATGATGAGGTGGACATCTTGCCTCTGTAGAGCCAGTTTGTGCAAGTAGAGATTAATTGCTTCTTTTTTGGTGGGGGTCCAAACCAACCCGTCATATCAGTCACAGTCGTGTGGCAGACCCTGTCACTGAAATGATGGGTTGGTTAAAGTGTGCATGTCCTGTTTATACAACATAAGGGTGGGTGGGAGGGCCCAAGGACAATTCCATCTTGCACCTCTTTTTTCTTTTCTTTTTCTTTGCGTCATGTGCTGTTTGGGGAGGGTTTTTTGGAAGGGCCATCCTGCGTGACACTGCAGTGCCACTCCTAGATGGGCCAGGTGTTTGTGTCGGCCACTAGGGTCGCTTAGCTTAGTCATCCAGCGACCTCGGTGCAAATTTTAGGACTAAAAATAATATTGTGAGGTGTGAGGTATTCAGAATAGACTGAAAATGAGTGGAAATTATGGTTTTTGAGGTTAATAATAATATGGGATCAAAATGACCCCCAAATTCTATGATTTAAGCTGTTTTTTAGGGTTTTTAAAAAAAAACACCCGAAT
This sequence comes from Pseudophryne corroboree, assembly GCF_028390025.1. Lineage (NCBI taxonomy): Eukaryota > Metazoa > Chordata > Amphibia > Anura > Myobatrachidae > Pseudophryne > Pseudophryne corroboree. Next base: position 43,072,494 of record NC_086444.1, on the reverse strand, counting down.
CCAAAACACACCCGAATCCGACAAAAAAAATTCGGTGAGGTTTTGCCAAAACGCGGTCGAACCCAAAACACGGCCGCGGAACCGAACCCAAAACCAAAACACAAAACCCGAAAAATTTCAGGCGCTCATCTCTAGTATATACTGCTGTACCTGTGTATAATGCAGGCCCGGCGTTACCCGCTCAGCGAAGGGATGCAGTGCTGGGAGGCGCTGTGACAGATAGGCGCCTTCACTGCTCTGCATCCCTTCCCTGCTGCGCCGTCCTGTCCCCCCTGCTGCTGCTGCCACTGCTGTGTCTGTCACTGTATGACAGACACTGGCAGCGGGCACCTGCAGCATGAAACGCCTCCTCCCTCCCCTCATCTCATCTGTGTGAGAGCGCCGAGTACGGGACAGAAGGGGGCGGAGCTACACGGGACGACAGGGGGCGTGGCTAAACGGTCCATAAGGGGGCGGAGCTACACGGACCTGGCTGCTGTACACTGTACAGAGAGAGACTGGATTAGGTAAGTGGAGGGTGAGAGAGAAGTGTGTGTGTGTGTGTGTGTGTGTGTGTGTGTGTGTGTGTGTGTGTGTGTGTGTGTGTGTGTGTGTATGGTGGGTGTGTATATATGTGTGAATTGTGTGTGTGTGTGTGTGTGTGTGTGTGGTATGTCTGTGCGCGCGCTCTATGGACGCCACTACTGGGGGGGCATTACGTATAAGGACGCTGTTACTACAGGGGGGCATTACGTGTAACAACACTACTACTGGGGGGGCCATTACGTGTAAGGACGCTACTACTACTGGGGCTGGGGGCATTACGTATAAGGACGATACTACTACTGGGGTGCACTACGTATAAGAACGCTACTACTACTGGGGGGCATTACGTAAAAGGACGATACTACTACTTGGGGGCATTATGTATTAGGACGCTACTATTACCGGGAGGGCATTACGTATAAGGACGATACTACTACTGGGGGTGCACTACGTATAAGGACGCTACTACTACTGGGGGGGCATTACGTATAAGGACGATACTACTACTTGGGGACATTATGTATAAGGACGCCACTATTACCGGGAGGGCATTACGTATAACACGGCTACTACTACTGGGGGGAGGGCATTACGTATAAGGATGCTACTACTGCGGGGGGCATTATGTATAAGGACGGTGCTACTACTGGGGGCGCATTACGTATAAGAACGCTACTACTACTGGGATGGCATTACGTATAAGGACGCTAATACTACTGGGGGTGCACTACGTATAAGGACGCTACTACTACTGGGGGGTATTACGTATAAGGACGCGTCTACTACTGGGGGTGCACTACGTATAAGGACGCTACTACTACTGGGGGGGCATTATGTATAAGGATGCTACTACTACTGGGGGGGCATTATGTATAAGGATGCTATACTACGGGGGTGCATTATGTATAAGGACACTACTACTACAGGGGGGCATTATGTATAAGGATGCTACTACTACTGGGGGGGCATTATGTATAAGGACGCTACTACTACAGGGGGGCATTATGTATAAGGATGCTACTACTACTGGGGGGGCATTATGTATAAGGATGCTACTACTACTTGGGGGGCATTATGTATAAGGATGCTACTACTACTGGGGGGCATTACATATAAGGACGCTACTACTACTGGGGTGCATTACATATAAGGACGCTACTACTACGGGTGGGGCATTATGTATAAGGACGCTACTACTACGGGTGGGGTATTACGTATAAGATTAATAAGATTGTGCTACATTGTGGCGTAATTTTAAATGGGGGTACTACTGTGTGGCCATGCCCCTTACTTGTGAGACCACACCCCTTTTCCCATCGCGCGCCAAAGGAATATGGGAGGGCGCAAATTTATAGTTTGCAGGTGGGCGCCGAACACCCTAGCACCGGCCCTGGTATAATGCCCACATGTATATACTGCTGTACCTGTGTATAATGCCCACATGTATATACTGCTGCCCCTGTGTATAATGTCCACATGTATATACTGCTGCACCTGTGTATAATGTCCACATGTATATACTGCTGACCCTGTGTATAATGCCCAAATATTGTGTGTAAATCTGGCTCTGGTACTAGCCAGAGCCACCTGAGCCATTTACCTCACCGCACATCCCTGATATACACACCCACACACACACACACACACACACACACACACACACACACACTAATGTTCCTGCGAGAATTCTGGACGGTAAGGCACAGGGGCTTTGACGGCATCTATTCACGCAGCTGCGGTGGCACGGCAGCCTATTTTAGCATGGCTCCACTAAAGGGGCAGGGTGCATTTTGCCCTTTAAATAACGGGTAGCGTATGGTCCCTACTAAAACAATCTAGCGTGAAATACTATATAATATACACACATATATATTTTGAGCAATAGAGTAGGACCTGCAGTATAGTGGAATGTCACTTCAAGTTCTTCAGAAGTGTCAAAGTTTTGTAGAGAGGTGGAAAGCCTGATACAGAGAGGTAGAGAATTCCAGAGGTAGGGAGCACCACAGCCAAAATCTTGGGAGTCCAGAATGGGAGGAAGTAATCAATTGGCAGGAGAGGTGGCATGAATTTGTGGAGAGAAGAGGGCGGGTGGGAGTGTAAGAGGAGACAAAGTCAGATATGTATGGGAGAGGAGTGGGTGAGGGCTTTGTAAGTGAGTGTGAGAAGCTTGAAATGGATACTGAAAGGGAAGGGGAGCCAACGAAGGGCTTGTAAGAGAGGGGAGGTAGACATAGTGCATTTGGTGAGGAAGAAGAGCAAGGCAGCAGCATTGAAGATAGAAAGGATAGGAAGAGATTACAGTAGTCCAGTCTGGAGATGACCGGTAAGTGGATAATTCAAATGGTAGTACTCCCAGAAGTAACAATCCAGGCACGGCACTCCAGTGTAATAAGAGAAAGTTGGATTCAAACTGTAAAGTTTCCGGGCTGCACAGAGCCCTGCCCTCAGGAGAAAAAATACAAATACACAGCACAGCACAGCATGCATACCTACCTTCTCCTGAAGACAGGGCTCTGTATAGTCCAACTTTCCCTTATTACACTGGACTGCTGTGCCTGGTTTGTTACTTCTAGGGGTACTACCATGTGAACATGGACATCCAGGAAACTGTATATGTCTTATCAAGACTGCCAAATTGGTGACTTTATATGAGAGATGTGATCCGACCCCCTTGTTTTGGTTTTGGATCTAATTAGTCATTGGGTTTTAGTTTCGGTTTGGCAAGAACTGCCCTCATATGTTTTGGTTTTGATTTTGGATCTGAATTCCCCCCCCCACAAAATGTATATGTGGGCTTTTTTTGTTCCTACAGTATTATTATCCTCAAAAACATTAATTTCCAGCAATTTCCAGTCAATTCTGACCATTTCCTAGATCACAATATTGTTTTCAGGCCAAAGGTTTGCACCGAGTTAGCTGGCTGACTAAGCTAAGCGATAGCAGTGGTCGGTGGCAGTTCAACTTCAAACATGGCACATCTAGGAAACAGAGTGGCACTGCAGTGGTAGACAGGGTGGCAATTTAATAACCTATACGAACCCATAGAAAGTAGCTAGTAATGTTGTCATCAATCAAGAACTAGATCAGAGGGCTGAGGAAGGTGGAGTATGTATGGAGTGGAAGGCAGGTAAATGAAGGATTGATTCATAAGTTAATTTAATTGTTTGATTCTGAAACTTTTATTCAATGGAGGCATAGGGGACGAAATTAATGATCGAACATTCTTTTCTTCTTTTGTGGCCTTTTCTCTCCTTGGTTGCTGAAAAAGAAAGAAGGAATGATTAGTTAGTTAATGTAATTTCATTGTTTGACAAAGTACATTTATGAGGGAGGAGGGGGGTAGTATGGCCAGCAGACTATCAATGCATCTGGTTTTAGATGGTTAATTGAGGAGAAATTGTCCCCGCTACCAAATTCCATCTTGATTGCATTTTACCAGAACAGCAATTCCTTACTTGTACTCAGAGTTTAAAAAAAAAAAAAACGAATTATTGGTCTAGAAAATGCCATTTTACCCACAGTCCACTTAACCACAGATAGGTGGACAAGCCGTAGTGGGCAAACTAAAGATTTTATGACATTGGCCGCTCACTCTTTCAGCAGCAGTAACTAACACACAACGCCAGCTCATTCACAGGCAGGCTACTCTCTGTAT